>NW_006408905.1:1726041-1734584 GCF_000296735.1 Chrysochloris asiatica
TTTTAGAAAAAATTTGAATTTCAAGTTAGTATGGTATTTTTTGCTGCAACGTTTAAATATTATTATTACCCTAGTGAAGGAGCTCTGGTAGTGTAGTGGTTACAAATTGGGCTGTGAACCTCAGGGTCAGCAGTTTGAAACTACCAGCTGTTCCGCAGAAGAAAGATGAGGTATTCTGCTCCTCGGAAACCCTGTACAGGGTCGCTATGAGTCGGAACCGACTCCAAGGTACATAACAACAGCAACAACATTACCCTAGTGTGGTGATGTGCAATAAGCAATGGACTGTGAATCCCAAGTCAGAGGTTCAAAACTACCAGCTGCTCCTTGGAAACCCTATACAGGGTCATTTTGAGTTCAGAATCCACTCAACAGCACTTAACAACAACAAGAATATATTTTTTTTCTTCTGCTAGCCCATATGTGTTTTAGGTTCAGTTCCACATTTACATTCTTCCAAACCATCTGTTTTTAATAGCTGTTTCTCCCTTTCTTTGACTGGCTTTTTGATACCCACGCTCATGTCTTGACATCTTCCATTGGATATAAGGTTTATCATTATCACCAACAATATGTTCTCTTGTCTTTTTTCCTATAAGTCTGGCTAGACCTCTTATATTCTAAAGCAATGCTGCTATTCCACAAATATAAATCCTTCCATTTACAGATTCTAAGTCTATATCCTTCTAAGTGTATGGATTCTAAGTGACTTTTCTTTTCTTCTTAATAATTCATTCAATTTGTCTATGCCACCAACTATTTTTTGTATGTCTGTCATATAGAAAGCAGTGTGTGTGTGTTCAGGTGCAAGTGAAATAACTTTTCTTAACATTATAGACTGAATGGGAAGTATATTTCAACAATTGAGACTCTTAAGAAATGTATATTCATTCTGCTGGCAACATTAAGTTGCAATTAAACATTTCCTAGGAATACCAGAATGGTGTCCTTGTGGCTCTGAAGAATAAGCACTGGACTACTAACAACAAGGTCGGCAATTCAAACACACCAGTCACTCCTTGGAAACCCTGTATAGGGTCATTATGAGTTAGAATTGACTCTAAGGCACTTAACAACAACAACAGGAATACCAGAGTTATAATGGCGATTTTTAGTAGTCAGAGTTTTTAATATGGGTTTGGGGTATTATAGTCGCTTTCTCAATATTGTCACTAGCAGTATTTTGGACAATAAGTGCTATCTCATTTATTATAGGATGCTTGGCTACATTTCTGGTCTCCATCTCCTTGTTGCTCCTTCCAGTTGCAAAAACGAAAATTGTCTAGATGTCATCAGTTGTTCCTTGTGAGGCACAGTCACCCTGACTGAGAGGCATTTATTTAGATCCTACCTTTTTTCAAAGAATAATTGTTGTTGTTGTTAGGTGTCATGCAGTCAGTTCCGACTCATAGTGACTCTTTATACAGCACAACGAAACTCTGGTCCTGTATGAGTGATTTTAAGATATATGCAAAGAAATTTTGTATTATAAAAAGAAATAAACAGTTGGGCCAATGCAAATGAGGTGTATAGGGCACTAAGGCTGTGATTGGTTAGTTTTACCATCCAGCTAGATTTAAAAGGAACCATTTCACAAGCAGAACCATCAAGAAGGAAGAACATGAGTGGAGCATGGGATCCCTACCTAGAAAAGCAGTGACAGCAGAGACAGAGTACCTAAGGACTCTAGGCCCATGGATTGAGGAAAACTGAGTATCTACAGGCAGGAGGCTGGCTCTCACATTGTGCCCTTTGGGACTTCTCAGACTGGTCAAAAGAGGTTTGTAAAATTTGCCTCAGCAGGTCACAGACCAAGGGGCCATGTGGCTGAGAAATCAAAGACAAGAACAAAGTGTGCCTTCAGTATGGCAGACAAGAGGCTTTCTTGAATGGAGAACTGCATCTTTCTGATCCTGAATTATACCCTGTTCACTTCCCTAATAAATCCCATAATAATGGTTGTGTGTGACAATTGCAATGGATTGTCAAACCCAGATGTGAACCCTGTGGGAGGGATGGCTGATATCAGAATACGGTAAAGGGAGTTGTAGGGTGGAGGCATGTCTGACCTCCACTTCATAGGAACAAGCCTTGGGTTGATGATGAATTTTATTCTCCTTTCCCCTTGTGAAACCAGCAGAAATCAGACGTGACCAAACCAATTTGGCACATAATCTTAACCATCACAAGCTGTGTGAGCTGTCCTGCATTGAAAATGGAAGGCTTTACCTAGATGCTTCCTGATCCTGATCTGAGTTGTAGCCTGTGGGCCTTCAGCCTGTGTTACTTCCCTAAGAAGCCACTTCACTCTAAGCTTGGTCTGGGAGTTCCGTATGACTATACATTATTGTCGTGCTGTGGGCTAATGCGTCAGACTGTAAAGTCATTTGAACTGCAAGGTAGGTGGTTCAGGCTCACCAGCTGCTCCTTGGTTATCCTATATAGGGTCGCTATGGGTCAGAACCGACTCAATGGCACTCTACAACAACAACATAGATTATTTAACCAAGAAAAGAAGTACAGTATGCTATGGGAGCCACGACTGCTGTCAGAACTGATAAAAAGACAAGAGACTGGGGATTTGTATAACCTCCACCTTATGGAAACAGGAAGGAATTGCTAAGAGTACGAATTCACTTAAAAAGAGACAAACACCCTAAATACAAAATGACAGGGAGTTTCTTTAACAGGAGGTCTTCTTGCATTAAAAGTTAAGATTTAGATTTTGTGTTTATTAGCCTGTTTAACAGCTCTTTGAATTATTTTGTCAAGAAGGTCATTCTTTAAAACTTCATCCACATTTTCTTTGCATACTTAATTAATAAGAGATTTAGAATTAATGATGATATTATATACTGGAAGGTAATTCTGATAGAAAAAAATTCCCAATTTTAATTAATATAGGATAAATAAAGATGCTGGATTTAAAAAAAAAATGAATTATCACATGAGGTGATAAACCATCCTGGTTTGTTTTATTTTTTCATAATTGTATTGTTTCAGCACTGAAAGTTTTTACCTTGGAAAATTTCATGTTCTGGACAAACTGGGATGACTCATCACTCTATTTATGAATATAAACTTCTTTACTCTTCTCTTCACTTTATTCTATTTTTTCTATTCATTTAAGTTTTATGTATTGAATTTGTTGTTATTGTTGAATCAGCTCCTATGCCTACAGACCCTGATATGGTTTCTAAGGAACAACTGGTGATTTTAAACTGCCAACTTTTTGATTAGCAGTCCAGTGCTTAGCCTATAGTGTCACATCAGGACTCTGTATATTTTACAGTAATTTAAAATATATTTTATATTTATCTATTTTAAAATATTACCTTATTTAATAAAATATTCATTATACACGCTGTCAGTTGGCTATCCTAAATTTAGTATGTTTTCCTTAGCAAAAATTATGATTAGCAATAGTCAGTAAAAGATGATTTTTTAAAAATGAGATTCACATATTTGCATAGCTTCCTTATGTCACTGCATCTTAACTCTTTTTGACATTGAATATACTTCTGTCTCCTTCTGTAAGAAAAGCTTAGAGTTGTCAATATGACAAGCACAACAGAGTTCCCTAAGTTTATGAGGTAATTTCTGACATAAATCTTATGGGTCCTGAGTTGAATATAGTGTCATGTTGAGATATGGTAGTTATTTTTTCCTGCAACTTCCTTCAAAGACTACACACAAAGATCAGAACTTAAATTTTACTTCAATAACATTCTTCTTCTCCATATGGCAGACAGGATGTGGTCTGGGAGAAGGTCCACATTTTAACAATAGGCTATTGACAGAATGTTTGGGAACTACAAAAAGGAAGAGAGCATCTGTCTACACCCAAAATTATCAGAGGCATTTGTGTGTGAGAGAATCTTAGGTTTCCAAAATATGTTTCTTAAGGTCACTAATTTTCCATTTCTGTTTTTATTGGATGAAGAAAATTGCCTTCAAGATAACAAACATTTCAAGTTCAAGGAAGAAATTGCAACACATTTTGTCTATTTATTTCAGACAAATAACTGATATCCTCAGGCATTATATACATTTTGGTAAATATATAAATAGTCTATGTGAATCCAAATGGGAAAATTACAAAGGGAGATGATAAAATCCAACTGTAAGGTAACATTGCAGAGAATTCAACAGGCTAGAAGTCATTTTAGGAAGAGTGGTCCAGGTGCTAACTTTGTCAGTAATTCACTTCCCACAAAATATTGAGAAAAGTTGCTATAACAAACTCTGGTATTTCTTTTCTCTTCTTCAAACTTGATCAAACAGTAGCTACATTTTAACTGAATTTAGCATTTAAGGAGTTGCAAGACATCTTTATCCTCATGCTCATTCTGGTTTCCATGGAACTTCTTTACTCTTTCATATGAAAACTTCCAAATTTGCACCCCACTTCACTATGTTAGCTTCTGTGAACTTGTCCAGTTGTTACTTCTGCTGTAAAGTTGACAGTAGAGTTAGACTGAGTCCTGATGTCTGCCTTATCTCTTGTTTTCTCCTTTTGAAATGCAGAACACATCATTTGTTTAAATTTCTTACCACCTGGCTCCTCTTGTGGATGTGTTGCTACTCTCCAAAGGGCCTGGCAAGGGAACTTCCTGTGGCGCAGCAGGCTTTGATTTATAGGACATCTGTAAAACCACAACATGAAAAGCCAGAGTAGCAAAGATGGCCTTTAATGAATGTAGTAAAACTTCAGAGCACATTCTTTAGTCAGGAGAAAGTGCTGCAAAGAGCCGATGTGATTTAGGATGAGTAAGACATAAGTCAAGGTATGGGATTTTTACACTGCAACAAAAGGCAACACTTGGATTTCCTAGCAATGCATTTATGTAATGACTGTGGTTTCTTTTTGTAAACTGTGTCTCAGACAGGGAGGAAGAAAGAACCAACTGGATTGTGTAACTTGATAAATAGAAACAGCCATGTTAAAATAACAAGACTGTACTGAGTTGGTGAATTTTGCTACAAGCTTCCCAGATTTACCCAAGAATGCTTACTGGGAAAAGTCAGTGTGAAGTTCTGAGCCTCTTTCTATTGTAATCCAAGCATTTTAGTCCAAATAAATCATAACTTATTCTGCTGAAAATATATCAAGTTGAAGACATACAGGAACTTTGTGTTCTATTGCAAATATTGATTAATGAGCTTATGCCATTTTTAATACAGGACATTACTTCCTAAACACTTAGAACAATGTATCGTGGCAGTCGCACTAAGGTTACAGATAATACCTACTTTATTATCCATTAAGCATAATGCATACCATATTTCCCATATGCTCTGGAACATTGTTGTTGTTGTTAAATATCTTTGAGTCTATTTCAACTCATAGAGACACTGTAAAGGATTTTTGAGACGCAACCAATGGATTTGAATTGTCAACCTTTTGTTAGCATTTCAGTGCTTATCCTGCAACACCAAACACTGGTTGTGTGCTGTAGAGTCAGTTTTGACTCATAGTGAACCTGTATAGGGCTTCTAAAGCTATAAATTTTTAAAGGAGTAGAAATCCTCATCTTTCTCCCACCGAACCACTGGTACGAACAGCTGACCTTGAGATTAGCAGCCCGACTCATAACCACTACACTATGTTGTTGTTGTTGTTGTTAGGTGCCATCGAGTTGGTACCGACCCATAATGACCTTATTCACAGCAGAACGAAACACTGCCCGATCCTGGGCTAACCTCACTACTGTTGTCATGCTTGAGTCCATCGATGCTGCCACTTTCCCAATCCATTTCATTGGGGGGTTCTTTCTCTTTTTCTCTGACCCTCCACCTTACCAAACATGATATCCTTTTCCAGCAACTGCTCCCTCCTGATAATATGTCCAAAGTATGAGAGACAAAGTTTGGCCATCTTGGCCTCCAAGGAGCACTTTGGCTGCACTTCTTCCTAACAGATCTATTGGTTCTTTTGGCAGTCCATGGCACTTTCAATATTCTCCTCCAACACCATAACTCAAAAGCATCAATTCTTCTATGGTCTTCCTTATTCACTGTCCAGCTTTCGCATGCATATGAGGTTATTGAAAATACCATGGCTTGGGTCAGGTGCACTTTAGTCCTCAAGCTGACATCTTGCTCTTCAGCACTTTAAAAAGGTCTTATGCAGCAGATTTGCCTAATGCAATACGTTGTCTGATCTCTTGACTGCTGCTTCCATGAGGGTTGATCGTTAATCCAAGAAGAATGAAGTCCTTGACAACTTCAATCTTTTCTCCATTGATAAGAACGTTGTTTATTGGTCTACACTATAGGTGATATAAATTCCATTGCTATATGGCACTTAACAACAAAAACTTTCTTTATTTTAGAGGACAGAATGCAAATAAATGGAGAGCAATCTCCTTAATAAAGATTATAAAATCTATCTTCTGAGTGTGATTCCATTCAATTTTGACATTGCTCCAAAACAGAGATTGTAGTGTTTGCCAGTTAAAGTCTATAAATCATAGTTTTTGAATCTCTGTTAAATTTTTTTGACTATAAAAGTTATGCTAATCCTTTCTAGAAAGTGCAGGGGTGGTGGGTGGGGAAAGGGGCTTCAAAAAGTTTATGGGAAAATTCCATTATCTTTTAGTTCAGATTTTTCCATGACCTTTTAAAGCCCACTCATATTTCTCATGAATCTTCCTGAATGTGGCTATGATCTTGGCACTCATTCATGATTTCCCCTTTTTCTGATCAAAACCTATTCTATTCATTGTAACTCTTACTTTAAGTACAGTGCTCATATTTTATTCATTTTATATCCTTGGAGATTGCTCACATCATGCTATGTAAAATAGTTGATGTTGTTATGTGCCATGCAGTTGGTTCTGACTCATAGCGACCCTGCACAGGGTTTCTGAGGCTATAAATCTTTGCGGGAGCAGAAACCCTCATCTTTCTCCCACGGAACAGCTGGTAGTTTTGAACTTCTGACCCTGAGGCTAGCAGCCTGATTCATAACTACTGCACTACCAGAGCTCCTTAGAGGTTGAAAAATATTTGTTGAATAAAGCAATGAAAAATTATTTTTATAAATTTATTCCTTCAATTTATTTCTCTCTTTATTCCTATTTTTCATAACAGCTCTTCTAGCCCTTAGTCATGATTGATTAGAAATAAATATCAGTTCTGATAGTCCTGGATATCTGTGATCTGAGGTAAAAGTTTTATTATTAGCCTAAGCATAGTTTTTAATGAATAAGAAAGACCATAGAAGAATTGATGCATTTGAATTACCGTGTTGGAAAAGAATCTTGAAAGTACCGTGGATTACCAAGAGAACAAACAGGTCTGTGTTGAAACAGATTGTTCCTTGGAGGCAAGGATGGCTAGACTTTTTCTCTTATACTTTGCACATATTATCAGAAGGGTACAGTCCCTGGAGAAGGACATTATGCTTTGTAAAGTGGAGGGTTCACAAAAAAGATAAAGTATCCCAACAAAATGGATCGACACAATGGCAGTAACAATGGACTCAAGCTACACAGCAATTGTGAAGATGGTGCCTGAGCAGACAGCATTTAGTTCTGTTGGTCATTATGAGTAGGAACTGACTTTGTGACACCTCACAACCAAATATAGTTCTTGATTGCTTCATTGTTCTACTTTGTTCAAAGATACTCCAGCTCAGAGATCTCACATATCTCCAAACCTATCTTCTGAACATGTTGTTGTTGTGATGTGCCATGGAGTTGATTCTGACCCATAGTGACCCTGTACAGGGTTCCTAAGGCCATAAATATGGGAGCAGAAAGCCTCATCTTTCTCCTTCGTATCAGCTGTTAGTTTCGAACTGCTGACCCTGAGGATAGCAGCCCAATTCATAACTACTACGCTACCAGAGGTCTTTGAAAATGAAAGGGAAAGTGGAGTATCTTCGCATGCGAGTATGTCTTCTTTGTAGATGGACAAAATTAAGACCTAGAAAATTAAAATGCACTATTTCAAAGCTGTATCATTTTTAGAGTAAATATCAAATGATCTCCCCATTCCTGAGTGTCACTTTTGCTGATTACTAGTACTCAGATTACTCTAATAAAGTAAAGAAAGCAAAAATCCTTGCAACTGTACCAGTAAGAAAACATCACAGTAAGTGGAGAAAATATTAAAGTTGTCAAAGATTTCAATATATTTCAGTCCACAATCAGTGCCCATGGAAATAGAAGCCATGAAATCAAATGATGGATTGCATTGTGCAAGTCTGTGTCAAAGATCTCTTTAAAATGTTAAAAAAATCACCAACAAAGGTTTCATTTTGAGGACTATATAAGGTGCACCTGACTCAAGCTATTGCATTTACAGTTGCCTCATCTATATGGAAAAGGCAGACGAGAGAAGAATTGATGTCTATGGATTGTTGTTGTTCTTGTTGTTGTCAGGTGCCATCAAGTCGGTACCGACCCACAGCGACCCCATGCACAGCAGAACGAAACAATGTCTGATCCTGGGCCAACCTCACTACCGTTGACACACTGGATGCCATCAATGATGACACCTGGCCAATCCATCTTGTTGGGGGTCTTCCTCTCTTT
>NW_006408905.1:1736129-1740936 GCF_000296735.1 Chrysochloris asiatica
TTGGTTTTTTAATTCCAAATCTTTGCATATTTTATTATAGTATTTGGTTTTATCTTCTCGAGCTGATCTTTGAAATTTTCTGTTCAGCTCTTGGACCTCTTCAGTTCTTCCATTTGCTTTCGCTATCTATGGATTCGTGTTGATGAATATGAAATATGCCATAAACTGCCAAAAGAAGAAACAATTCTGCACAACCAGAATGTTCCTTAGAAACAAAGATGATGAGATTTCTCCTTTGGTCATGTTATTAGGAAGTACCAGTCCCTTCAGAAGGACATTTGCTTGGAAAATTGGAGGGTCAGTTTAAAAGAAATGACACTCAGTAAGATGGATTGTCACAATGACTACAACATTGGGTTTAGACATAATGGCAATTGTGAGGTTGTTGCAGTCAGGGGTGGTGTTTCGTTCTATTGTACAAAGGGTTGCTATGAATCGGAACCAACTCAGTGTCACCTGAAAAGAACAATATCCACTTCTCCAGGAGCAAATCTCTAGTTGTTTTTTCCTATGAAAATACAGCTGGATTTGAACTGCTGACCTTTCAGGAACACTTAACAATTTTGCCTCCATAGAAATACAACTGTAACTGTATCCTAGAGAATTAGTAAGGAGAAAGGACACATTCAAGTCAAAATAACTACATTCTTTGATTTCTTTATAAGTTAGAAAGTAACTGCTGAGATTATTCTGAAGTGCCCTGACATTGAGTTGGCGCTTACTCATGAAGACCTCATGTATCGCTATAACAGAACATAATCTTGTGAGATCCCGCACTATGTTCTTGATCCTTGGAATCCATTCCTGCTACTATTATGTGACCTCATCTCAATGAGGGTTTCCCTCATTTTTGTTGCCTTTTATTTGGCCAAACTCGATGTTCTTTCCCAACAATTAGTCTTTCTTGATAACATGTCCAAAGTAAGGGATTAAAAGTCTTACTAAGTCACATTCTGTTTGTATTTCTTCCAAGTCTTCTAAGATTCATTTATTCTTTTGGCAGTCCATGGTATAGTCAGTGTTTTTTGCCAACACCACAATTTGAATGCATCAATTATTTTTCTCTCTCACTTTACTCAGTACTAATGTCCATAGCCTACTGCCAGGGTCAGTTTATAATGCTAATAGAGTTTTCCTTGTCTACGGTGATGGATAATCTGGATCTTCCTCCAAGTAACCATAAGTCCATTATATTGTAGTAAATTCAGCCAAGTCCATTGCAAGTTATATAGTTTACTTAACAGGACTGAAGAATCTGTGTATCTACCTATGGCTAAAAGTTGCACACTACTCCTTAATACTCAAAATGTAATTTTATCTTCTTTTCTATATATTTTATATAGCATATCTTTTCCTGCTGTTGGTAGTAAGAAACTAAGTTGAGGAGGATATAGGAAACATAAAAACATACATTAAACTTCATTCTGGTTTAAGAAAGTTTTATTTGAGTAAACATTTAGTTAACTGGAAATTCAAAGTCTTTTCTGCATTTTTTCCCCACTTTGTTTAAGAGATTATTCTTCTCTTGTTTCATTATAAAATGCTATCTTCAGATAGATGATTTCAGTGTCTTTAGGGAAATTTATGTGCCCTCAGGGCAGTCAAGGATGGAGTAAGAAAAGGTATCTTGTTTTCTTGCTAGGATCTGGATTTTTACTGGTCTCTGCTGAGATCTTCCCCGTACAATGTGATCACTGGGCATTACATAGAGTGGCCAAGTCTCTCCTGAGACTTGGACTTTGGGAATTGTATGGATAGTGCTGGTGACCATTGCTTATATTCTGCACCTGCACTGATCAGATGGCAAATCTCTTTGGGTGTAGTTGTTTTTGCAGCAGTACTGCACACTTTCACAAGGATTTTGTTATTGTTGAGTGCTGTCAAGTTGTTTTCGATTTATAGCGATCCTCTGTAGGATTTCTGAGGAGCAGTTGGTGAGTGTGAACTACTGACCTTACAGTTCTAACTGACCTTGTGGTTTAGTGCTTATTCCGCAACATCACACCAGGACTAATATACAATATCAGGAAGCTTATATTGAGTCCTATCTGCCTATCTGTGCTCTGTTATGTTCCATTTAAGGTGGCTATCTAATATTGTTTTGGGACACTTTGTATTGCAGTCTTCACAGTCAACAAATGAAAGCGGAGTACAAGACCTCTCAGCTTTTAGCCCATCTAGGAATATTTCTTATCCAACAGACAGCCCTCCTGGGCCTTGTCTCAAGACTATGAGGTACCAGGTCCTTCTTTGGGATTCAAATTGTTTCTTATCTCTATTTGTATCCCTTCTGAATCTCCTTGCTTTCTTTGTGCCATTTGAATGTTATTTTTCTTTTCATTGACAAAGTGTCTTTGACAATATAGCCTGTATTCTTTGCATGGCATTTTGTATTATAGTAAAACTTTATGCTCTAATTTGCAAGGGTTTTCATTTGTCAGGTTAACAAAGGCTTTTGGAATTTATAAAACATTTTTCTCACTCAACAAATCCTGATTTTCAAGACTGTTTTATCAATGGACTTAAAGAATTGAAGTAAATTTGAACAATGACTTCTTTGTTATTGGCTGGGGTTTAAGGCAATGAATGTCAGTTTCAGTGGAAGGAGGAACTATAGGTCATCTAAGAAATAGGGATAAATGTGAATAAACTTATATTGCTTTAATCTATCAAGAATACTCTTTTATGTACATATAACAAATTTATACTTCTTGATTTAATGATCTTTAGAATTTAATTTTTTTCTAAAATGTTACAAACATTTCCTAATATTATTCCTCAAAGTCTATTATTACAGCAGCATTATGAAAGACCACTAATAATAATGACAGTAATTTACTGAGTTGTTGATATTAAGTCCTTTCGAGTCAGTTCTAACTCATAGCTACCCAGTATACAGTCTCTGAGGAGCAGCTGGTTGGTTTGAACCACGAGCCTTGACATTCCAACCAGCCTGTGATCCAGTACTTCTCCTACAGCACCATACTTTTTAAGGTGCTTTGAGTAAATTTTTATTAAATATTTGTCTGTGCTACTAATATGCCCACTTTATAGATAAGACACCCAAAGCATAAAGGGGCTAAGTGACCTGAGCAAGATGACACAACCTCTCATGTAGTTAGTTAGAAAGATCATAGATGCATTTAGAAAAACAGGAATTGAGCAAGAACTTCATTTAAGAGAACAAAGAAAGAGGAAAATACTAGCGATGTTTCTTAGCGAATATAACACTTATTTAATATGTGGTTAGATGTGGTGTCTTAATCGTGTATTCATATGTAACAATGTAACAGTCTGTCTTCAGAACACTACTTTGTTGTTGCTGTTACATGTCATCAAGTCTGTTACATGTCACTGACTCCTAGCCACCCTGTGTAGGTTTTCCAAGGAGCAGCTGGTAAGTTTGAACCACCAGCTTTGTGGTTCAAACTGATCTTGTGGTCAAGTGATTATACTACAGTACCACACCAGAACTCTAAAACACTGCTTTAAATCCCCCAAATTTCTATTATGCTTGTGATGCATAGTAGAACATCTTCTGTATATTTGTGAAAGTATTTTGTTAAATACTTGGCTTGCTAGAAAATGTTTTTAAAACTTTAGTAAAAATCATTAAAATGTAATATGTACTAAAATGCATTTATCATAAGTATATATTTTACCAGAAATATATTATTCTTCGGTGCCACTGAATTGATTTGACTCATAGTGACACTATACCCAACAGTACAAAATACTATCCTGTCCTACGCCATCCCTGCAGGTGTTGGATTTGAGCCCATTGTTGCTGTCTGCTGTCCACACAATTTTGTTGTTGTTGTTGTTAGGTGCCATTGGGTCTGTTCCAACTCATAGCAACCCTATGCACAACAAAACAAAACACTGCCTGGTCCTGGGCCAACCTTACAATTGTTGCCACGCTTGAGCCCGTTGATGCTGCCACTTTGCCCATCCATCATCCTGGGGGTTTTCCTCTTTTTCCCTGACCATCCACCCTACCAAACATGATACCCAATTTTAGGCAGAAAAAAAAACCCAAAAAAACAAAAAAACGGGCTTGTAAGTCTTTTGTTTTCTACTCACTAGCATATATTTCTTCTCTATTCTTATAATATGTAGCTAACTCTGTGATTCTGGGTATGAATAATGTAGGAAATGATAATGACAGTATGAAAATCAAAAGGAAATGCTCATACATTTTTATAGGTTTAGGAGTTGCTCATAACTTCTGCTCAATACTGACTGTTGGTATTTGGGAGTCTTGAGGTCTGTTTTAATACAGAAATTCCACCCAGAACTTCTAGCCTTTGTTCAAATGTGTAAACACAGACATTGATTCTATCTACTTATTTGAATTAAGACTGTAACTGGCTGTACTCAATCTTAAAATACACTTTTGATGATGAAAAATAATAGAACAAATATTGCCTCTTGGAATATTTTCTATTGGAAAGAAAGCCACAGAGTTTTGAATTAATGTAATGAAAAGTACAATAATAAAAACAAAATTTTTGCTAGTAAAATGTTTTATCATGGTTGTTAATATGTCATTTCAATGCTAAGTTCAATGGAAGAAAAATAGTCAATTATTCACATCTCTTAAATATTGAAGAATGGCATTTTGTTTTTTAATTTCTCCCAGATTGTCTGACATTGTGGATCTATGCTCTTACACATTTGAATGGCTTGAATAAAAAATAAGCTTTACAGAATATAAATATTTCTTGATAATATTTTTATTTGTTTTGGACACTCAAAGGATTGTTGTTGTTAAGTGCCATCAAGTTGGTACCGACCCACCGGGAGC
>NW_006408905.1:1759884-1761027 GCF_000296735.1 Chrysochloris asiatica
ATGTAAGTAAAATTTTGCTGAAGATAATGCAAAAATGATTGTTGCCATACATCTACAGTGAGCTTTTAGAAATACAGACTGGATTCAGGAGATGTGGAACAAGGGATATTATTCCTGATGTCAAATCAATATTGCCTGCAAGCAGAGAATACCAGAAGGATGTTTTGGTGTTTTTGTTGTTAGGTCCAATCAAGTTGGTTCAGCTCATAGTGACCCTATGCACAACAGTACAAAACACTGTCCAGTCTTGTGCCATCCTTAAAACTGTAGTTATATTTGAGCCCCTTATTGCTGCCAAGGTGTCAGTCCTTGTTGTTGGATCTCCTTCTTTTTCACTTACGCTCCATTTTACCAAACATAATGTCCTTCTCCTGGGACTGGTCCCTCCTAATAATAAGTCCAAACTAGGAAACACAAAGTTTTGCCATCTTTGCTTCTAAAGAGCATTCTGGGTGTACTTCTTCCAACATATATTTATTTGTTCTTCTGGCATTCTATGGTAATTTTAATATACATCTCCAACACTGTAACTCAAATGCATCAGTTCTTCTATGGTTCTCTTTATTCATTATCCAATTTTCATATGCATATGTGGCTATTGAAAATACTGTGGCTTCAGTTTGATGCACCTTAGACCTAAAACGGGTATCTTTGCTCTTTAATGCTAGGCAGATTTAACAAGTGCATTATGCCCTTTGATTTCTTAACTGCTGCTGCTTCAGAGAGTGTTAATTGTGGATTCAAGCAAAATTAAGTCTTTGATAACTTCAATTTTCACTCCATTTCTCATGATGTTATTTATTTGTCCAGTTATGAGGATTTTTATTTTCTTTACATTAAGGTGCAATCCATACTTAAGGCTATTATATTTGATCTTCATCATTGAATATTTTAAGTCCTCTTCACTTTCACCAAGAATGGTTGTATCATCTGTGGAATATATTTATTTGAGCTTTATTGACTATGGAACAGCAACAGCATTGGACTGTGTGAATTATTACCAATTATGGATCACATTGTGAAAAATGAGTATTCTAGAACACTTAATTGTATTCAGGAGGAACCTGTACATAGATCAAGAGGCAGCTGTTTGAACAGAACAAGATGATACTAAATGGTATATGTCAGAACAAGGGGATACAG
>NW_006408905.1:1761547-1775017 GCF_000296735.1 Chrysochloris asiatica
TACATTTGAAATTTTGTGTTAGAGAAGAATATTTAAAGTTCCGTGGGCTTCCAGAAGAACAAATAAATCTGTCTTGGAAGAAGTACTGCAAGAATGCTCCTTAGAAGCAAAGATGGTAACACTTTGGTGATTGTACTGGCTTGAGGGCACCTTAACAACATCAACAACAATTGAAGAGAAAGGGAAAATCTGTGAAAATCTGTGTATGCGTATAGGTATATGTACTATACAAAAAAATTTATAGCAGTTTTTAAAACAGTTTAGATAAAAAGTAAAGATCATGATTAAAGACTAACACTATTGTTATATCAATGTCTTGCATACCAAGAGGGACATTCCTGAGGTAACATTATGGTAACAATAATAATTAGATGAAGCTGGAGAAAATGATGGAGAGATCTCTACTGCTAAAGATGATGGACCTGTTGTTAGATAGAATGAACCTCATGCTAGAGTGTGAGGGTTTGGCTGCTTCTGGAGTGGGGTGGTTACTGGTGCAGTCAATGTCTTCAAATAAGCGTGAAGGGAAGCTTTAACAAAGCTTTTCTTTTTCTCATCATAAAATGGCCCTCAGGAACTGTGTGTTAAACTTTTGTGAACCTCTCTGCATTAGTATATTTCCTCTCAAACTTTATCATTCCAGTTTCAGTGACACAAAGGGATTCACCTAACACTTTTGTCAAAATTATTTTTCAGTTCTAGAATTTTTAGGTCCTGATCTTCAAATGCTATCCTTTGCTGCTGTATTTCTACTTTATTTTCACTCATGATGCTAGAGTTTCAATTTTTTTCCCAATTAAAATAAACTCTGCAAACATCTACAGCTGAAACAAGTATCAATATCTTGTCTCACCTTTTCTTGTCCACACCGAGCAGGGCAGAAATGTTGATTGGTGGGAGTTATGGACTATGGATAGAAGAGACATTAGATAATTCTCTATACAACAACATAATACTTAAAGTTTAATTAGAGTGGTTTAGAGGGTTTAAACGATGAGTACAAGAAGGCAGTTTTTATATAAATCTCACTAGACAAGTTAGCTTTAGTGGCTACAGACTGGTTCAAAGTTCATAAGCCTAGAAGTGTGTACAGTCACTGTGAAGAACTTGGACTGAGATCAGAAAAGTTGATTATCCAGCAACCACAGGATTTCATTTTCATCCATTCCACATCAGACCAATTACTGCAGCTTTGCAGTTTAATCACAATAACTTAAGAATTTTGAGAAGTGATTTGAAACAAACATATTTTGTCCATTACTGATTAATGTTTAAAATCTCATATATTTGCTGCATAAAAGACACATTGCTTCTCTATAGTCTTATTGAAGAACTCAGTGAGGAAAGAAAGTTTTTAATACCAATTCAAAGGTTTGGTCTGTTTTCCTATTCTTTTATCAAAGAACATGAACCATCCATTCCCATTGAAGATATGTTTTGGAAAACCTCTGGCCTATTTTTAGCTTCCTCTTTATGAAATCAAATATATTAAAATATAAAATATATACATGCTGAGAAATAAAAACAACTTAGTAGCAATTAAACTTAGTAACATGACAGTCCTAACAAGCAATAAATTTGATAATTTAAAAAGTAGATAGGCAGAATTAAGAAAGGATAAATACAATTACTCAAGGTGAAAGTGGATTAAGTCTAAGATGCCATAATTATTCTTTGTTCTTTTTGACCTTTGTATTTCTTTTTACATGGTTGATTGCACTTATTTCTTTCTTTAAAATCATATTGCAGGTTTCTAAGCTGAAATGTGTATATATATAGGTTTTAAGTACTTTTATTAAAATTTAGAAATTACTATTAAAATATAGGTTAATAATCTAAAGTCCTAAAAGGGACGGTGTTTGAAGTAAGTAAAATTAACATTATTGAGCCAGATGGTTTCAGGGAAATTAGTGTTAAATGCCTTTGAAAGTAATAAATAGATGAGTATGGGAAAGGGATGAAACTGATTATGTTTAAACAGAATCAGATATGTAGGATTTTCTAGAGTTTTAGGATAAAGTGTGAAAGTTTCCAAGCATGGTGAATAGCCCCAATTGTGTAATAAAAACAAAAATGCTAAAGTAATTAGTTTGAGTAACTATAGTATTGCAAAATGTCCTTTTTTGGAAAAATAGCAGACCCTAGTGTGCTGTTGTGACACCAGTCTTCAGGCACAAAACAGTGTAAATAGTAGACAGCCTACCATTCTCGGCAGCAGTGACCTAGTTACTGGAAGCAGTGTGCCCATTGATTTTGCCCATCTCTATAACGAGCTCTGGTAGCGTAGTGGTTACGAATCAGGTTTTGAACCTTAAAGCCAGCAGTTAGAAACTACCAGCCGCTCCGTGGGAGAAAGATGGGACATTCTGCTCCCATGAAGATTTACAGCCTCGGAAACCCTGTACAGGGTCGTTATGGGTCAGAACTGACTCGATGGCACTTAACAACAACAACAACATGAAAGTCACAGGAAAAGACTGAAGAGTGGAATTTTCTCACTCCAAAGTCTGTCCTACGTCTCAGGTAAAATTTATTGTACTACAGATTTGCTAGTTATATTGTAAGACAAAGTAGTTCTACTGTAAAATAAGTTGGATCCATTTTTATGCAGTCTTCAAACCCAGTATGGCTTTTATAAATAATTCTACCTCAAAGAGCTTTTAAAATTTAGGAAGAGTTGAGAAGAACACGACAGCAATGTGCTTGGACCACTGCATGAGAGTCTGGAGAGAAACAGAACCCAGGAATATGTTCATGTGGACTAAAACAGATCACCCTACTTTTAGTTTGAGTGACTCTCAATGATTTCATGTATGTCTGCAAACATGAGTGTGTCCCAACTTCCGGTGACTTTTGTGCTAATGGTGATGACATCTTAAGCACAGAAATGCCCATGATGGAGACTGAAATTCTAGACAACAGCAAGTAAGAAACTCTTCCCAGTTTGTCACAGAATCTCTACTTCACATACCCTCTTTAGCTGACATTTCTGAATGATAAGTTTTCAACATAGTTTTCATAGAAGCTCTCTATCATTTCTGAGTCACTAAAATAAGGTTCCTAGTTCAATATCCCTAACAAATTTCAACTACTGCTTGAAATCTGATTAATTTAAGGAATTGTACATGCCTTAAAGTCACCCTGTGAAAGCTACCTCTGTAGATGAGGACAAGGCACTTAAAATTATTGATTAAGAAACAAATGTTATGCTCTACTAGCTGAGAATTTCCTTTGATAAACATGGGGTTACATGGGGAAATGCTGGGCTTTGGGAAGGCTAGTTGAGGTCTTAGATTTAACCCTTTCTAGCCTTGTGGTCTTTAGCCAATTGTGTAAACTATCTAATTATCAAGCTATTGTGAAGATTCAATTTAAAAATGATATAAAGTCCTTGGCATAAAGCAATTAAATACTTTACATAGGGCAATAGTTTTGAGGGTTGAATAAGCATTCAGTAAACAATTTAGAATTGAAAAAAATGTGAGAGAGTACAATGATTTCTTAAAAATATAGAACTATCAGGTGCAATGACATATGCCTATGGTTAGCTATTGAATAAAGATTATTTGCTTTAATAGATGTGATTCTGAAGAGTTCACCTATTTTCTAAGGTAGCATGTACGCTACAAACTCAAATGTCCTCCCTTGCTCTTAAAATGGATAACTCTTACTCATCTTTAGATTTCAGCATAAGCTTTATTTCTGCAGAACAAATTTCTATAATTTCACCCCACCACTATATTTACTTTTGGCTTCCTTTCCTTTATGCCTTTTCCTAAAACTATCCTCCTTTCATTCAGTGCCCTTGTTTTAATTGGAATAATAGGATTCATTATTATAATTCTTTCTTGAGTACCTTTGTTTCCTATTAGACACCGACAAGCTACATAGGACAAAGACTGAGATTTTTCCACTGTTGCATTCCTAATATTTAATATGTACCAGGTAGACAATATCTTTGTGTCTAATGAATGAATTAATGTAAGAATAAATGTGTTTAGTTCATTTTTGCCTATCATATTTGTATTAAAATTAGAAATAAGTACATACTCATTTTGTATTACCTAACTAAAATTTTATGTCTAAAAATATTTACCCCCAAAATGTCCAAGTATGTTACTGTCATGTGCAAAATATATAGAAGTTTTGTTGTGTGCTACCAGGTCAATTCTTACTCATAGCAACCTCCTGAAATGGGACAGAACTGCCCCACAGGACTTCCTAGGATTGAATCTTTACAGGAGCAGATTGCTGCATCTTTTCTCTTGTGAATCTGCTTGTAGATTTGAACCAGAGACTTTTTTAGATTAGCAGTCAAGTGCCTTATACTTTGTGTTACTGGACCTTTATACAGAAAGAATGTGTATAAAATGTCTGATAATCACTGTATGCCTGTAATTTCTGGTACGAAAAAATATACATAGAGGATCAACCTGATCTATTTTATATTTACTTAGTCAGAATAATAAATAAAGGTAGATAACTGGAAATATTTTGGTTTTCACTAGTAAGATATTTGGAAATCAGAATCAGGAAGAAATATAAGCTCTGAAAATGTGGGTTAGTGAGTAAGTCAGTCCTGGTTGCTACTGTTGCAGATGCTGGGGAAAGTGCAGACTGGGAATCAACCAAACACTGGGGAAGGGAAAGGAAGTGCACAGGAGTGGAACTAAATAACCAGGGTACATAGAGACTTGGGAAGAGGAAGAAAGACAGTGGGGGACCTGGCATGGAGCTGAATCTGTGAGCATTTTATAAACTGTAAGAATGTGAGGATTTAAATGGAATTCTGAATTATGCTAATTATGGCTTATAAAATTCCAGGATAGTCATCATCTAAAATATAAAATCAAGGTAAAAACATTACTTTATCTTCCTATTACAAAAGGTTCTCTTCTATCCTTAGAGTTTTCCTGGAGACAACTTATATATAGAATGCACACATATGCATGGATGTACATATGCAGACAGGATGAAAGAAACTGAGAAAAGAAAGAAACAGGCTCATGACAAGAGGTTCATTTTAATTAGTTTTAGCTATTCTACCTAAGCACTTAGAAAGATATGAAAAAACATGCCCAACTTTACTCTCTAGTAGGTTATAGTCAAGTTAAGCATCCAAAATAATGTGAAGTACATTTCCATATAAATCTTTGTGGACAGACTTATGCCAGGAATTACTTCCGTGAGTCATCATATAAGTAGAAAATAAGATTTAAGTAAAATGCCCTTGAAATGACTCTTTTGTGTACTGTGCTAGTGAGTTCTAGGGTTTTTGGTCATTTTCTGACCTCTGGACTTGGTGTTGGAGGTGGGGCTTGATGGCGGCTAGGGCGGAGGTACAGTGAAGTTTGCTGTCAACAATACCACAGAATACCAGGCAAAGTGGATCCAGGGCAGAGCTCCAAAACTCAGAACCACAGAGATAGGAATATTTTGAAGGTTTGAAGGCTTATAGATTGTGGAACTTGAAGCTGAAGTAAAAAAAAAAAAATCACATACTTTTGAATCTGCTGGGCTGGGCTCTGGAGGCCCAGAGCCGACATTTTGGGTTGACCAAATGGCAAAACCAAACAGGGGAGCAGAAACACCACGGAAAAATGCCCTGGGAACCTTGGAGCAAAGATGGACAATACACTTTGTCAGTTTTGCTTTGTTCTGATTTTCTTTTATCTTCTTTTATTTTTTTGGTATCTGGTCATTGGCGTGCTCACTGCTCACCTCTGTTCTAGTGACTAGAGGGGGGAGCCTGAGTGAGTGGAAACCCCCCTTACCACTGGTGGGTTCTTCTGCCATTCATGCACAAAGATACTCAGCCCAGGAGCAAGCCCTGAAGGTTTTTTGCTTGTTTGTCTTTTAATATGGGAAAGGGCAGGACAGGGCTGTAGAGAGGGAATGAGAGTTTAAAAACCAAACAGGCCAAAAATTAAATTGAAGCCTGAGGTAAAGCATAACAACCAACATTGGCATCTTGAAATCTCTCAGACAGTGTTAAAAGCAAGAAGCTGAAGAGAGGGCATTAAAGTCATACTCATATTAGGCTACAGATTTTTTTCTTCTTCTTCTCTCCCTCCTCTCCCTTTTCTGTGATTAGAGACTGCAGTATTCAGTCTAGTTTTTCTTGTTGCTGTTTTTTTTTTTTTGTTTTTTTTTCACTTGTTTTTGTTTTCTTTTTTCCGCTGGTGCTGTTTTGCTGTTATATGCTCCTCCTTCTACCTTTGTAGGACTCTTTGTCTCCATATATTACACAAGAAGAGTCAGCAACTACTGCCATATAGCCAAGCTACAATCACACTCTATTAAACACCAGAACCCAGGCAAGAAAAAATACCAACTGCCATGGACCAGGGAAGCAGATAACACCTGTGAAAGTTACTCTGTGTTAAGCAATAAGAATAGAGAAAAGGGAAGCCCACATCCTGATAACATCTCCCTGGAAGCAATCAGAAAGCATAAAAAATACCAAAACACATACTCAATTAAATATTAAGGCCACAGATAAACACTAAACATGTCCAAGAAGGAAAAACAGATGACCATATCAGCACATGTCCAGAAACAAGATAAAATGTCTGAGACAAATGACCTAGAGGTAGACCTGGACTCCATTCTGGAAGGAGGTCAGGCCTTGAAAATGCCTGAGAAGGAATTCAGAAAAATGATTATAAAATGTTTCAAAACACTTTACAATGGAGTTGAGAAAAATAAGGAAGAAGTCAGTAAAGTGACACAGGAACAATCAAATAAGAGATACAGCATTGGAAACAATTCAAAACCTACAGAAAGAGGTCCAAATGATCAATAACAGAATATCAGAAATAGACAATACTCTGGACTTGGTGTTGGTGGTGGTGGTGGAGGCAGTGTGTTGTCAAGTGACTTCTGACTCTGTATAAGGTTTCTGAGGCTATAAATCTTTAGGGGAATAGAAAGTCTCATCTTTCTCCAGTGGAGCAGCTGGTGTGTTCAAACTACTAACCATGGAGTTAACAATCCAACATATAACCAACTACACCTCTAGGATTTCCCTAAAATTGGTAGTGATTGCTATTTTATTCACTGAACATGGAATAAAGTATACATGCATAAAAGATCATCTTTTATGAAAAAAATGTTATTGATACATTGTCTTTAAGTATAGTTGAATTTGGGTATGTTGTTGTTATAGTTAGGTGCCATCTAGTTAATTGGCTTTGACTCATAACCACCCTACACATAACAGAATGAAACACTGCCTAGCCCTGCACTAGCCTCCCAATTGTTACACTTGAGCCCAGTGTTACTGTAGCTGTGCAAATCCATTTCATTGGGGTCTGCATATGTTTTGCTGACAGCCCAATTTATCAATCATGATGTCCATCTCTGGGGACTAGTCCCTCCTGATCAGTCCAAAGTATGAGAGATGAAGTCTTGCCATCCTGGCTTCTAAGAAACATTCTGACTGTACTTCTTTCAACACAGATTGCCTTGTTCTGGAAGTCTGCAGTCATTTGAATATACTTCTCCAACATAACTCAAATGCATCAATTCTTCTATGGTTTTCCTTATTCACCTTCACACACATATGAGGCTATTGAAAATACCATGGATTAGGTCAAGTGCACGTTAGAGCTCAAACTGACATCTCTGCTCTTTCACACTTCATTGAGATTTTTTGCAGCACATTTGCTTAATGCAATATATCATTCGGTTTCTTGACTGCTGTTTCTGTAAGAGGTGACAGTGGATTCTAGAAAAATGAAGTCTTTGATACCTTCAATACTTTCTCCATTTATCATGATGTTATTTATTGGTCCAGAGGTGAGGATTTTTGTTTTCTTTATATTGAGGTGCAATCCATACAGAAGGCTGTGTTCTCTAATCTTCATTAGTACTTACAGTATTCTTTGTTTCCAGCAGTAAGGTTGTATAATCAGCATATATTGTTGTTGAGTGCCACAGAGTTGTTCTGATTCATAGCTACTCTGTATAGTATTTCCAGGGAGCAGCTGGTGGGTTCGAACCGCCAACTTTGTTGTTCACAGTCCAGTGCTGACCCTACAGCTTCACATCAAGTGCTTTCAAGTCACCTCTGACTCATGGAAATCTTTTATAGGGTTTCCAAGGAGTGACTCATGGTTAACAATCCAATGCTTATGGTAGAGTTTCACACCAAGAGTCATCAGAATATAATATTCTTTGAATGAGTCTTCCTCCAATTCTGATGCCACGTTCTTCTTCATATAATCCAGTTTCTTGGATTATTTGCTCAGCATACAGACTGAATAAGTACAGTGAAAGGATACAATCTTGGTTGTACACATTTCCTAGTTTAAAACCATTCCATAGCCCCTTATGCTGTTCAATACCCGCATCTTGATCTATGTACAGGTTCTTTATGAACACGGTTAAGTGTTCTGGAATTCCCATTCTTTGAAATATTGTGTATAGCTTGTTATTAAAGCCTTTGCATAGTCAATGAAACAGAAGCAAAGATTTTTCTGGTATTCTCTGCTTTAAGCCAGAATCCATCTGATGTCAGCAGTGAGATACCTCATTCCAAGTCCTCTTCTAAATCTGATTTGAGTTTATGGCAGACCCCTGTAAATGTACTATTTCTGTCAGTTTTTAATTATCTTTAGGAAATTTTTACTTGCAAATGATATTAATGATAGTGTTTGATGATTTTCACATTCTGTTGGGTGACCTCTCTTTTGAATAGGCAAAAAGATGGACCTTTGCTAATCGATTGGCCATGTAGCTATCTTCCAAATTTCTTGTCATATATGACAGAGCATCCCCAGTGCTTCATCAATCTGTTTAAAGATTTCAGTTTATATCCGATCAATTCCTGGAGACTTGTTTGTGGCCAATAGCTTCAGTGTAGCTTGGACTTCTTCCTTAAGTGTCATCAGTTCTTGATCATAAGGTACGTCTTGAAATGTTTGCACATTGACCAGTTAATTTTGATATGTTGGCTCTGTGTGTACCTGCCATCTTCTCTTGTAGCTTTATGTATCAATTCAATACTGTGTTCATAGACTCCTTCAGTATTGTGAGTTAAGGCCTGATTTTTTTCTATTCAGTTTAGCATCAAATTTCAGAATCTCATTTCACATCCATTTTGAACTTGTCTTTCTTTTCTGTCTTTTTAGTATTCTTTTGCTTTCCTTCTGTCTGATGTTCTTAATGTCATCCCACATCTCTACTTGTTATTGTTCATTAGTGTCTAATGCATAAAATTTGTTCTTGACATAGTAAATTCAGGTAGGTTATGTTCAAGGTCACATTTTGTCTCTCATGGATTGTTTCAATTATCTTCAGCTGCAACCTGAATTTGCATACGAGTAATTAGTAGTCTGTTCCACAGTCTGTCCCTGGTCTTTTGATTTGGCTGATGATATTGAGCTTTCCCACAGCTTTTAACACAGATGTAGTCAATTTGATCCCTGTATAGTCCATCTGGTTAGGTTCATGTGTATAATCACCATTTTGTTGGTCAAACAACATATTTGCAATGAATAAGTCATTGGTCTTGAAAAAGTCTATCATGTGATCCCCAGCAGCATTTCTATCAACAAAGCCATATTTTCAAATTACTGATCATTTGTCTTTTTTACAACCTTCACATTCCACTCACTAATAATTTTCAATATATTTTGATTACATATTTGATCAGTTTCAGATGAAGAAGATGGTAGAATTCCTCAGTCTCATCATCACTGGTGGTGTAGTAGTTTATGAACAACTTTGAATAATAGTGGTAGTAGTTGGTCTTCCCTATAGACATATGGCTATTATCCTGTAACAGACATCATTGTACTTCAAGTTAGATCTTGAAATATTCTTTTTTTTTTTTTTTTTTTTTACAATGATTGCAATACCATTCCTCTTGAATTTGTTGTCCCTAACATAGTAAACCATATGTTTCTGAGGTTTAAAATGGCTAAAACCTGTCAATTTCAGCTTATTCATATCTATTTAACTTTGTTCTATTTAACTTTTGAGAATTTCCAATATTTCTAAATTTATACTTCATACATGTCCTTAATGTATGTCTGCAGTTGCTGCTCCTGATTTCAAATTGTGCTGCCTCAGCAAATAAATGTCCGAATGTTTTACTCTAATCCTGTCATCAGGTCAACTCTACTTTGAAAAAGCAGCTCATCCCCAGTCATATTTCAGTGCCTTCCAGCCTGAGAGGCGTATCTTCTGGCACTATGTCTGATAATGTGTGCTGCTATTCATGTTGTATTAGATCTGACAATGTACCACTGTTATTCATAAGGTTTTCAGTGGCTGAAAATTCAAACGTAGTCTGCCTGTACTCTTTGTTTAATGAATGTAGTATTTTTTTTCTCAAATTGTACACTCGTTAATATTATACACACAGAAACAATGTTGAAAATAATGAAATGTGTAAAAAAACAAATAACAACAACAACAAAGATCAGGTATAGCTTGCCGATGTAGCCATCAGTCATTATTTCATGACATTTCCAGAAAGGAATTTTGGCCTTATTGTGCTTCATTCAATATTCAAAAAATAGTTACTTTTGAATAGATAAGGAAATTCAAAAAGTTCATGGACTAATTTCATTGCCTTTTAATTACCTTCTGCCATGAACTTTTGAAACCCTCTTATATTTATATTAAAAAGGCCATGGTCAAAAACCATGGATTGAGTTTAGTAGTACTGTGGTGATTGGAAAATAAATAATTGAAAATAGTCAATTCTGGGTCAGTTTGTAGCTAGGTATGAGAACAGTGAATGTCTCTGTGGGCGATCTGCTTCCATGTACATGACATAAGGGATGGGCAGAGGGATACGTAGAGAGAGGATTGCCACAGTCCAAGGACAGACAGTTCCTGGGGCCCAGTGGGAGTGTCACTGGCTTGTGTCAGGGAACCATGGTGCAGGTGACATGAGAAACCTACTGGCAGTAGGTTGAAGGTACTCAGTGCCCTGGCTCATAGCCTCCAGGTAGCCAGTTAGATCAATCTTGTCTGAGCAAGAGACCCAAGATCCCTCTGAACCTGTGGCTCTCACACCCACATTTTACCATCCACACAGGCATGAGTCTGAAATGGCCCATGTTCTGTAGTTGTCAGATGATGGGGAGGAATACACATGACTACAAAGCACAGCCTTGCCCACCTGAATGGCTGATCTGTGCACCTGCTAGACCAGGTTTCTTCTGACATTGGAGAAAGCAGTTTACAGAGCTGATAAAGAATCCTACCTGGAAAGGGGCAGCTTTAGAAGTTCAAATGTAGGCTAAGTTTCTGCATCTGGAAAACAAACCTTCATATCAACAGGCACTGAGATGAAGACAATATTAAATCTGTTAGGCAGCAAAAAATGTTAAATTCATCAATATGTAAAAAAGAATTGGTGTAGCAAACATATAAAAATAATGTGCAGGGGGTGGGTCAATATGCAAAAATTTATAATGCATATACTACTTGCATAAAAATACTGTATTTCTAGAATCATTTCAACATAAGAAGGAAGGTGTTTGTACTTTTATAGCCTTTCCATTTTAAGTAGTCAATGTTTAAGTTGCCCATCCCATTCAACCATATATGCAGAGAGGATAGGATTCATCCTTGATGTGGATACTCTTTCCCCCTCAGTTGGTATTTCGAGCTACTACATCCGTAAATACAGGTCAAGTTCATCAAATTTTATCAATTTATACTAGTTTCCTTTATCAAAAAAAGGTTGTTTTATTTTTGTTTTTTATCTTCCTTTACGCTATGGGTCAGAATCGACTCGACAGCACTTAACAACAACAACAATAACTAGTCAAGTTCTGATCATCAAGCCATCAAAGCTAATCTAAGCCGCTACTATATATAAGTTTGGGAATCCTTGTGTGTCTCCCCTCACTTCATATCAGCTGGGTGCTTCATGCTCAGCTCTAGCTGGTTATGTCTTGTCCATGGGCTCAAGGGTCCCCAGGTCTTACCACACTTTAAAAAGGTCTTGTGCAGCAGATTTGCCTAATGCAATACACCATTTGATTTCTTGACTGCTGCTTCCATGAGTGTTGGTAGTTGATCCAAGAAGAATGAAGTCCTTTCCAACTTCAATCTTTTCTCTGTTGATAAGAATGTTGTCTATTTGTCCAGTGGTGAGGATTTTTGCTTCCCTGATGTCTTTAATCTTCATCAGTAAGTATTATAAGTACTCTTCACTTTCAGCAAGCAAAGATCAGTAGTCATTCAGGTCAGGAGTGTCTCATCTCAGCCAAGCCTGTAAGCATACCTTCTCTTGTCCTCAACCTCTTAGTCACACAGCCCTTGGCTTCCACCCTGCTCAGGGAAGTGTTAACAAAGCTCCTTAATGCTTAAAATACATTCTACATGTCAGCCTCCTGACACAGCACATAATTTTCCTTGCTTTGTGGGCTTGGTAGTGCATCTTTTTTAGACAGTGAATAAATGTTGTTTATTGGTCCAGTGGTGAGGATTTTTGTTTTCTTTACATTGAGATGCAATCCATACTGAAGGCTATGCTCATTGATCTTCATCAGTAAATGTTTTAAGTCCTCTTCACTTTCAGCAAGCAAGGTTGTATCGTCTGCATATCGTAGGTTGTTAATGAGTCTTCCTCCAATCCTGATGCCACATTTTTCTTCATTATAAGCCAGCTTCTTGGATTATTTGCTCAGCATACAGGTTGAATAAGTATGGTGAAAGAATACTGAAGTCAAGTCTAGTAGGTACAAAGAATAAGGGGAAAGCTAAAGACTAGAACTGAATCTCTAAATTATACCTTATATAAGCATAATGTTTGTTTTATACATTTGTATTAAGAGTTAGTATTTGCTTTCCTGCTGTGCTGGTCATGCCTTTTGGTTATTTTAATTTGAGAAAGTGCCCCACTGAAAAATTCAGGTAAGTAAACTATCTGAAAGAAGAATACACAAATTAAGGAATAGAAAGTCCTGGTGTGGCACTGTGGATTAATATGCTTGACTGCAGTGTTGGTTTGAACCACGAGGTTCGTGGTTTAAGCTCACCAGCTGCACCTCAGATACCCTATGCAGGATCGCTATGGGTCTGAACCAACTCAATGGCACTTAACAACAACAACAACAAGTCATACTTACTGTTCAGTGATAGCTGGTGAGTTTGAACCACCAACCTTGCAGTTATCAGTGCAGTGCTTTTTCTACAGCGACACACATGGGCTCCTAAAGGTATTTTAATTTTTCTTAGATATACAATCAATGATCATAGAAACAACACTCAAGAAATCAAAGAACATATTCCATTAGGCTAATCTGCTACAAAAGACCTATTTAAAATATTAATTTACAATAGCAAAAAGATGGAGACAACCAAAGTGCCCATCAACTGAAGAATGGATAAACAAACTGTGGCACATACACACAATGGAATATTATGCTACCTTGAAGAATAACAAGGAAGTAGCAAGCCACCGCATAACAGGGATGAACCTTGAGGACATTATGCTGAGTG
>NW_006408905.1:1777022-1783538 GCF_000296735.1 Chrysochloris asiatica
AAAAAAAAAAAAAATTAATGAGTGAAGATGTCACTTTGAAGATTAAGATACACCTGACCTAAACCATGGTGTTTTCAGTTGTCTCATACGCATGTGACAGTTGGACAAAGAATAAGGAAAACTGCTGAAAAAATGATGCATTGAAAAAGAATATTGAAAGTATCATGGACTGCAAAAAGACCCACCAAGTCTGTCTTGGAAGAAGTACAGCCAGACTACTCCTTAGAAGCCAGGATGGTGAGACTTAGTCTCTCACACATTGAGCATGTTCTCAGGAAGAACCAGTCCCTAGAGAAAGACATTTTGGTTGGTAAAGTGGAGGGAGGATCAGTGGAAAAGAGGAGGACCCCTCCCCCCACCACAAGATGAATTGGCACAGTGGCAACAGCATTGGACAATGTAACAATTGTGAGGATGGAGCAGGACCAGACAATGTTATGTTCTGTTGTGTATTAGGGTCACTATGAGATGGAACCTGCTTGACTTCATACAAAACAACAACACACATACACATATGCATATATACATACAAGAACTCTATATAATTGGCATTATTGCACATGTTGTACAGATAAGGAAGTTAAGACTTTGGCACCATCTTCTAAGACTGTCCTAAGAAATAGCTAATGCTCCAATAAGATGGGGCTTCACATTGTTACTGGAAGATGGAATGGAAAGATAATTGAATTTTCCACAACCTTTTGAAGCCACTTACATATTTGACTCATATATGACACTGGGTAAAGTCAATAATGACTAACTGACGATTGTATTTCTTGTCTCAATAAAATTAAATTTGTGTCTGTTAGTAGGTGTGGAGTCCTGGTGTAGTGCTGTAGGATAAGCGCTGGAATGCAAAGTCAGCAATGTAAACCTACCAGCCGCTCCTCGGAAACTCTATACAGAGTTGATATGAGTTGGAATGGACTTGATGGCACTTAACAGTGGCAACTATTAGTGCAGATTTGCTTACATTTTTTGTTCTTTGGTATAAATGACCTAATAAAGTTAGGGACCAGTGTAGTAAACATAGCAACTGCCACATAATATTCTGGAAAGTCAGAAATAAACCACTCCCATGAACAAACTATAGAATTGTGGTTAACAGTGGTTTTTAAGCATAGTTTCAAAATATTTTAATATAATTTTAAAAACATAATGAGCTCCCATATGTAAGTAGTAGTCACAAATTATATGTTTATTTTTCAGCAGGGTATTCCAAAACAACTTATACTCAGAACTGCTTATTTCCACATAGGTTACTAATTACACATTTGAAAAATATACTTAAATATAAAATCATCTAATTGTAAATGTAACATAATGCCCACAGCATATGCCACAAGAAAATATTGGAGCTGACATATGGTTTATGACTTTTTATAGGATAAGTATACTGTGCTTCATTGAAATGCTTGTAAGTCTTTTATTTATTTTTGAAATATAAAATGCTTTCTAAATAGACACCACTTACCAAAATATGTATAAATGTGTTTGTTAAAAACAAAGGGAAAAAAAAGATACTTAAAATATTTAGAGGGAGAAAACAAAACTTAAGTAAAGAATATATATTTGCAACTCGATAGCTTCTGCAATCTAAACATTTTTCAGGGATCCTTTAGCTTTTTTTCATGATAATTGAATTTTCCACTTTTTTTTTAAATTAAAATATTATTCACCATAAAGCATATACTTTCTTTGATGACTGGTTTAGATCTAGTTTTTTAAAATCAGATGAATAGATGGATGGGTTTTTCAATTTTTTTTTTTTTTTTTTTTTTACAATATTTTAGAGAAACATTCAGTACACCAACCATTCTAAGAGATTTTTCTCTTTTGTATAATTTATAGACCAGCTTGTTCCTTCTGTATATAAAATAGATTGCCTTCTATGTTGTTAAAGAAGTTAAGAGTAAACATGTGTAGGTGCTATAGTAGAAGAACTCAGGTTTGTAAGTAGGAGGGCTGGATTCAAGTCATGACCCTTGAGCTTATTATTTGATCTTGCTCAAGTTATTTAATTTGCCTCAGCCTCAATTAACTTATCTGTAAAATGGGGATAATAATAATATACCTTGCAGTTTTATTATGATGATTAGACACCAGAAATAAAGCTCCTCATGTATTTGCTGGCATGTCACAAGAACTCAAGAAATGTAACTACTATTATAAATAGATTTACATTGCACAGGTATTTTGTAAAGTGCATTCAAGTCAGTTCAGTGACTTAAAACAACCCTGTATAGAGTTTCTTAGAAGGGATCTTGCGGTTAGCAGTCCAGTGCTTATCCTGCAATGCCATACCAGGACCCTGTGTGTAGGTCTAAGATTTTATAATATTATAGTTAAAGATGAGGCATTTTTTTAAATAGAAAAGAAAATTATGAAATGGACCTAGACATATATAGTTGAGAGCTTTTTAGGGATATTTTTCTTCCTTGATCTTGGCAAAACATCAGTTGAATTCAGGCGGCCTGAATTTAATATGTTGATATAAAATATCTACATAATGATTCCTTTTCACCCTAGTTAAGTGGATACTGACAAGAAGAATGAGAACAAGAGATATAAAACTCCAAATCTGTAAAAAAAAACAACCAACAAACACAAAGCACCAGGAATATTGAAGAAAGAAAAATTATATTAGGCATTACATAATGATACCTATAGTCATTTATCTTTGAATTGCAAAATGTACTTTATTTTAGTATTGGCAGACATAACTTGAATTTGCCTTTTAAAGTCAACAACTGACATGAACTTAAACTATCAATACAATGCATCTCTATCTTTGTAAATTAATTAGATGGAAATGGAGAGTTTAGTTCACTATTTCCCTATTCATATAACTTTTTATTAGTGTTTCATGTATTGCAGAATATATTTTATTTATGATTTTTATCTTTATGCTATTATAGACTCTATTGAAATGATTGGGTATCATCAGAATTAAAACATACAGTTTAAAGGTATCACAATTTACTTTAAACACAAAAATATGAATGTCTACAATATGAATAGCTTTATCTGTCTATCCCATCTGGAGTAATAGTATATTGTATGGAGAACTTAAGTATACATCAAATTAAATGGCTCCTATATAGTGCAACAACAACATATGGTGCAAATGGTTTGTGCTCAACTACTAAACAAAAGGTTAGCACTTTGAGCTCACCCAGTATTGCTGAGGAAGAAAGGCCTGGTGATCTTCTTCTTTAAGATTGTTGTTGCGGGAGCAGCAAGTGAGTTTGAACCACTTTTCAGTTCAAATGTATTTTATACTCCAGTGTTTATCTTATAATGCCACACAGCTCAGAAAGCCCTATGGATCTCAGTTCTAATCTGTTACACATGGGGTTGCTATTGAGTTGAAATCATCTCCAGGACAACAGATTTGGTTTGGTGTGGTGGATGAATTGTTGTTGTTGTTAAGTGCCATCGAGTCAGTTCCGTCCCATAGCGACCATGTACAGGGTTTCCGAGGAACAGCTGGTGAGCTTGAACCACCAACCTTGCAGTTCAAACGGCTTTGCTGTCTGGTACATTAACCCATAGTGCCACACTAGGACTCCGAAGAATACAGCAGAAGAAATCAGGTTATGCCCTGCACTCTGCAATCAGAGACTTTCTCTGGAGCTCAGAGATAAAAATGTGTATCGAATAGGCTTGGTGGTGTTTCTCTAAAGCCTTTAACTAACTTGAAATCTGATTCTTGAAAGGAAAGATAGATACCAACGGAGTCCTGGTGTGATGCTGTGGGTTAATGCACTGAACTGCAAAGTCACTTTGAAGGTACAAGCTTACCAGCTGTTCCTTGGAAATCCTATACAGGGTCACTTTGGATCAGAACCAACTTGGCGGCACTTAACAACAACAATAAGGTAAAATAGGAAGACAGAGCTAGAAAGCAAGAAACTGAGACTTCTACATTTAATCCATTAAATAGTCCGTTATAAGGTATTTTAATCAAAATGATAACAGTGGTGATGACGGTTATAGGGCTGATAACTAACGTTTATTAGTATTCTAGGAGTTTTATATATACCATATTAACTCATTTCAACATGTATTATTATGACTGGGCTTCAGAATGTTCCTGGAAAAATTCCAGTATCCTGAATTCCATTTTTCCACAAACATTATAAATTATGTGTGTATGTGTGTATACATGAGGGGTTTTTAAAAATTTATGGAAAAGATCATGAAAATTTTTCATGAAGTTTTTAAGGACCCCATATATGTGTGTGGAATATATTCTGTCTCAAAGTAACACAGCATAGGTTTTCAGAGGAGCAGCTGGTGAACTTGAACCTCTGATCTTGTGGTTCAAACCGAGTTTACAGTCCAGCACATTAATCCACAGTGCCATACCAGGTGTCTCTCAATCTCTCTGTCTATGTATATATGTGTGTGTGTGTGTGTGTGTGTGTGTGTATGGAACTCTGGTGGCATAGTGGTTACAAATCGAGCTGTTGACCTCAGGGTCAGCAGGTCGAATTTACCAGTTGTTCCGTGGGAGAAAAATGAGGCTTCCTGTTCCTGTAAAGATTTGCAGCCTCAAAAGCCCTGTGCAGGGTCGTTTTGAGTCGGAACTGACTCCATGGTACATAACCAATACACACACACACATGCATGCATACATACATACATACATAAACATATTGTTGTTAAGTGTCATGGAGTCAGTTGACTCAAAGCGACTCTGTATAGGGTTTCAGAGGAATGGCTGGTGAGTTTGAACTGCCATCTTTGCAGGTCAAACCAGTCTTGCAGTCGAGTGCTTATGATCCAGCATTAGCCAAAACCAAAACCCAGAAACTTATTTCTCTTTGAGTGGCTCCATTGCATTACTATAGGGTTTCTGAGACTGTCAATCTTTAAGGGAGCAGATTCTGGATGGCAGTAGACAAGTTCTCTCTGTGATACATTTGTTTTAGTCTAGAGTGACTTCAAAGAAAAGATTTCTTCAGGGAAGTGTTTGCGAGATGGAAACATTGCATTCAGAGATATCTAGACCTAGATAGAGGAATTCTCAGAAAACAATAGTGTCATGTTTTGATATTTTTGTTTAATAAAGATTTCTGTGATTTTGTAGCAATACATTCTGACTTACCTTCATATGTGTGTGTGTGTGTGTGTGTGTGTTTAGGCTTCAAGATAAGTTTAAATGAAGAAATTGTCATTTATTAGAAGAATGGACTGTGAATTCACGGAAGATGTGTCAGCTATATTTGCTCACATACTATATTATCAACAAAATTCTTGGTTGAGACGCTAGAAGCAAAATAAGAGTTGTGTGTCACCCTTTCTCCCTTCTCTTCAGTTCTATCTTTGTTGTTGTTGTTAAGTGAGGTCGAGGCGATTCTGACCCATAGTGACCCTGTATAGTGTTTCCAAGGAGCAGCTGGTGAGCTTGAACCACCAATGTTGTAGTTCAAACGACACCAAGACTCCACAGTTCTATCTTTATAGCTTAATTAATTGCAAATGTTTATACAATGCTTAACTGATGCAGAGCTTCAGCACTTTTTATAGGAGATTTTAAAAGTATGTTTACTTACTTATGTGCCCCCTTTTCTTCTTGTGCAGTGTATATATCTTGTTAGTCTGATATATTTTTTAAATTTGTATTTGTATTAACACATAATGAATTTATTATTTTTATTCTTAAATGAATCGATACACATTACAAAAAGATCCTAGTTTTAACGTTTAATACAGTAAATATCAGTATATATAACCCATGTTAAAAACAAACTCTGAGTTAATTAATAATTTTTAAGAATACTTAAGAAGGCCTGAGAGCACATGTTTGAGAAATGCCACTGAAGAACATTACCTCAGTCCTACAAAATGTTTTCACTCAGCTTCCATGATAACTGAGATTTCAAAAGGCCATTCCACTTTTCTATTAAGGCACTTACTTCAAAGTGATGGGGAACATGGTTATTGTTGTTGTTGTTAGTGAGCCTAATGAACTTTGTGGTTAGAAGTTATCCTATGTAGTAGAATAGCATGGTGGGAATACAATAGTCCCTAAACCTGTGGTTGGAATCCTGGTGTAGGATAAGCATTGGACTGCTAATCGCAAGGTAGGCAGTTCAAACAAAAGAACCATTCCTTGGAAAGCCTATAAAGGGTCTCTATGAGTTGTAACCAACTCAACAACACTTACCAACAACAACAAATCCATGGATGATGGTTTTAGGAGCTGTCCGTGTCTGGGTTTTCTTCTCAGTCCCAGATGGTTCTTACTCTTTGTGGCACTATGGCTTCATTATTTCATATTTTATAAATCTGATACTTAAAAAAACTTTTGTGTGTAAATTGAGAGAAGGTTTGTTGTTGTTAAGTGAAGGTTTATAGACCAGATAATCAATTTTACATTCAACAAATCATATACTTCATTTCATCTCAGTGATCATCATTCCTCAATGTAATATCACTTATACCACTTCCTCTCTGTGATTTTTATCCCTCCTTTCCTAAACCTTTTGAATTTTGTACTAAGGTAAA
>NW_006408905.1:1784082-1792032 GCF_000296735.1 Chrysochloris asiatica
CTCCCCTCCTTGCTATAAAATGTCTACCTTTACATTTCCAATCCTCACAATCAGTCCTGATAACAATTATTCACTATTGTATCACTAGAGACCCATCTGCGTTTCATTTCATCAGTTCCGCCTAGACAGATTGGATACTACTCACTGGAGATTCTACCTTCCTCCAGGTCCTCTGGCTCTAGGTTCCCTCTTGAAATCTTGTAAGCCAGTCACTTCTTGCCTTTGTAGCCCCTCCTCCCCCATTTTGGGAAGCCAATGTTCAAGTTGCCCATCCCTGTCTACTCTGTGTGTAGAGGGGGTGGGAATGATTCTTACTGTAAGGATTTGTTCCCTCTTTTGAGCTACTGCTTCCTTAGGTGTAGGATGATCAGTTTTTTAAAAGCACTGTTTCTAGTTTATAGTATGGATTCATTGAATTTTAGTTGTAATGTATTTTTTTCAAATTCTTTGTGGGTCAAAAACATACTGCAAACTATCAAAAGAAGTACCCCCTAGCTCTGAGTAATGATCTTTTAAGGAAGCCAAATTGGGATTTATGAGATGCTCTGCTTTTAATTGAATGAAAATTTCAGCAGATGTTTGGCTGACTGATACTTATCATTTTTTATGTATTATATCTATGCCACTTTTTACATTTGCTTAAAGGAGATTATTTTTGATTCATAGTCAGGATCTTCATTCATGAATTCAGTTATCACATAATCAGCCTGTCAATCAAGTATTCTTTAATGTGTTATATGGTTTTGGAGGTGCACAGCTGAATTACACTGCATGTCTCTAGCTGTCTTCTGAAGTTACAGTTACTTTGATATCTTAGTGAGGGGTGCTCTCTAGTGTTTTACTGCAGATGTTTCCATGTCATGAAATTTAGAGATAAATGATTTTGCTTTTACTAAAAGTCATCTTTGAAGGGTAATGTATTGTTTGGGGAATTCCATTAAAATACATAAAGGTCATAGGCATGGATTAAATTCTCCTCAAGGTTTAGTTAATGTCCTGTGAGATAATTCAACTTGTACATTCTGCTGTTTTTTCCATTACATGAATATGGAGTAAAAAAATCCATGAGGATTTAGTCTATTGTGCAGTAAACTTACTCTTAATATTGAATAACTTATATATATACAGATAGTCTCATTTTCAAACAATAAGGCAAAACTTTTACCAGGATAATAAATGTATAGTCATTGTTTTAATGACGTGGTGTTTTCTAATTTGTGCTTGGTGTCTGTGTTAAAGCATACATGGTTTTAGCAAAATAAATAATTTAAATAGCTTTGCAAAATCAAAGTCAGATACAACTCATTAATTGTTAAATAACCATTTGTCTACTTATATAATGTATGTTTAAAAGACATGATGCATCTTTGTTACTCCAGTTGCCAGATCCTAAAAAATAAACTAAAACCTAAACATCTTCCTTCATGCTTTACAATCCTCCTTACTTTCCAAGCTTGGCCAGAATTTCTCCACCCTGGATTTACTTCCTGACCAGCTGCAAATTTTCTTTGACTTTGTTTTGGCCTCCTGCAAAAGTCAAGTGGCTTAATTTCAATGTGTAATTAATTTTTATATTTAATTACAAAAGTGACTAAATTACAAATATCACATTCTGTACTTTTTGCAGAAGAGTGCATCAATAGCCACTTGTGTGAATGAGTATATTAAACATAAAATTTGTATAACAGTTGCAAATTCTTCCTAGCACTGTAAAGAGCTATGGAGTTTGTTTAGGGTTTCTCTGAAATTTCCACTTGTAAGACCCTCTGGAGATCTATGAAATAAATAACAGATGTAGAGATTATCAGTTACTGTTGAATGTTAGACTAAAACAGAATGGAAGCCAAGGGTTTCCCACTGGGTCTATTCATATTAAAAGAAAGGAAAAGTCTTCCAGACAGAATCAAGTCACTCATATAGATAGTTTATTCTTTGCATCTTTTTATGTAATTTTGCCATTTTATATCTGTAGAAATTTGTCAAGGGCAAGTTTTCTGTCTCTCTTGATGAGGATTATCTGAGAAGTTAAACTGAATTAAATGAATTATTCTCTAGTATTGCTGCAAAAGGAACTCAGGTAGTGTAGTGGATTACCAACTGGGTTGCTAACCTCAAGGTCAGTAGTTCAGATCTACCAGTTGTTCCACATGAGACAGTTGGGAGTTCTGCTGCCATAAAGATTAATAGTCTCTGAGACCCTATACAGGGTCACTATGAGTCAGAACCAACTTGGTATCATTCAACCACCACTACCACTGCAAAGATAAGGAAGTCATAAAATTGTTAAGATATTTGCTACAACTACTCTGTGGCCTCATCCATTATTTACTAATTCATTCATGTTATCCCATCAATGCGGACTCTGTGCAAAGCACTTGAGATGTTAACAGTGAAAAAGACAAATTATTGTATGACATGAAGCTTACATTCTACTCAGTCATGGGTGTAGAAATCTGTAATGTATCACATATTTGAAGAAAAATAACACAGTATATGGGGTTCGATAGAGATGCAGTTACACTGGGAGAAGACTACTTTATCAAGAAAGTTAGAGAAGACGTCTCTGAGGTAGTAATATCTGAGCAGAGATGTGAATGGAATGAATAAGCCAACAATTTGGATATTAGAAGAGCATTATAAGCCAAAGGGAACAATTAATTTATCTTGAAATAGTGTGGAAGTTATGTAGCGTTAGATTGCATACTTCTGTTTATTTAATGTCATAACAATTGTTATTGTTGTTAAGTGCCATTGAGTCAGTTCCACACTGCATGGGGTTTCTGAGGAACAGCCAGTGAGTTTGAATCCTGACCCACAGCACCACGCCAGCACTCCTGCCTTAACAATCGGATGTCTTATTATTTGAAAATCATTGGAAAATGTATACAACTGGGTTAATTATTAATTCAGGGAAGACAAAAAAATAAAGCCAGAGAGCTTATTTAAGGGGAAGAACAAAGCTTTCTGGTTGCAACTTGTAGAGTAAAAGTTCAGCAGCAAAGAGGAAAGAGTGTTTGATACTCCTAAGAGAGAAACAGATGAGACAGAAATACTTGAAACAGAAGAAAGAGTTATTAGGCATTAGTTGAATTGGAAGGAAGCAGAAAATGCTTTTCCATGGCTTGTACTGTACATTTTTAACAATACTCTAAAGCACAAAACCTACCAACTTTCCTTCCTTCCTCTCTCTTTCTTTCTTTCTCTTACTGATGTATTAAAATGTTTTCTAATTCATGAATGCCATTTTATCTAACATATCCAAAGCCAAGGCATTTGTCAACAAATATTTAATTAAATGCATTCATTTCATCAGATTTTTGAGTTGGATCATAACAGATGCTGATTTTCATTATGATCAAATAGAAAACTAACTGAAAATCATGATTGGAATGTTGATATCATTTAAATGTCCATAGCTCCATTGTTTATGATTACAGTGAGTATTAGAAAATATCTTCCAAGAACGATCAGATTTTAAAAGGATGCTATTCTAAAGTACCAAGCATAGAAGATAACATTAATACCAGAAGACATAGAAAACAGTATTTAACCTCTCTTCTGGTAATGTCCTAAGTTAAAAAGATCCTTAAAACGTATGTATTAATTATTATATATAAAAAAAAACACAGTTAAAATTCTCTAAAATGTTTTAAATTTAGATTATATAGTTCATATAACTTGTATTTTCATATATAATAGCTATTTCATACCATATGGTATGGGAAGCATTTTGTATGTGTTATTTCAATAACCTCATTATGACTAAATGTTGCTACCTATTTGTCCTTTTGCTGTACTGTGGTTGCTTGCATCTTGCTAGGATGTAGGAAGTTGTGTCGTAAGTATTACATATCAGCAGGGTCACCCATGGTGAACAGGTTTCTTGGGAACTTCCAAATTAATACAGAGTAGGAAGAAAAGCCTGGTCCTGGTGTGGCACTGTGGGTTAATGAACCAGACTGCTAAGCCATTTGAACTGCAAGGCCAGTGGTTCAAGCTTACCAGCCACTCCTCAGAATCCCTATACAGGATCGCTATGTGTCAGAACTGACTCAATGGTCCTTAACAACAAGGAAGAAAGACCTGACAATGTACTTCTGAAAAGTAGAGTCTGAAACCCCTACGGAAATAAAAGAGTGCCATCCAACTTGTTTGCTTTGGACATTATGAAGGATCAAGGGCTAGATGAGGGCAGCAGAAGTGAGGATGAATGTGAGTGAGATGGATTGGCATGGTAGCACATACAATGGATTCTAACACTGAGGATTGAAGGACTGGTAAACATTTTGTTATGTTGTACTACATGTCATACTTGCCATAGTCATATTGGCCAAATACAATCAATTGACCAATTCCAAATCAAGGTTGGAGATATGAACTCCATATCATTATGGGGAAATGGATAATTTTAAACACTATAACAAAATTTCACAGGAAATATATACAACAAGATAAGTATTTTCATTCAGTCAAGAGGAAAGTACTAACTGAAGGGTTAGATTGAAGGAATAATAGAAGAAAGCGTAGTTTCAAACATAGCAAGATAGAGGAAAAGTTAGTCATTGATCAAGAGAGAGAAACCTGAATTCAATATGAAAAAGTTGTTAGTTGCTATCAAATCATTTCCAACTCATAGCAACCTGTGCACAACAGAATGAAACACTGTCTAGTCCTGCACCATTTTCAGAATTATGAGAACAAACAGAACAACTATTTAATATCTATTGGCAAAAATAAATGGATGGAAGAATTGATGTTGCTTTTAAATGTCACCAAGTCAGTTTCTACTCATAGTGACCTTATATAGTGTTTCCAAGGAGTAGCTGGTAGGTTTGAACCACCAACGTTGCAGTTAGAAGTCTAGTGCTTATACTATGGCACCATACTAGGACTCTGGGAGAATGAATAACAGGCTCTGAATCATCAATTAGTCTGAGTGAGAGTCAAAGTATGGCCAAGGATTTTTCTCCCATGCTAAATTGTGACCATGCATGAATTGAAATATTCATCATATCAAATTATATAAGTACATGTGAACTGGTATATTTAGAACTTCATTTATGAAGGCCCACATGTTTGTCATTAAATTAGACTGAATCATTGGAGTTGGAAGAACAGACTATCAAGTTTTACTTCTGAAAATGCTCCCATGGGACTATTACAATTTTGTATAGGCAGAGACAGGAGTATTGAATGAAATATAATGTCAAATTAAGAAATTAAGCCATTGACTTGTATATATATATTTTTACTTTGTATATTTTCCCTTCTTTTTTTTTCCACTCCTAACTTCTCTCTTTTTTAAAAAAGTTTTTATTGTGAATTGCAGCTTTACATTCATCCTATCCTATTTTGTTTCATTGAAATGATTACAATCCCCTCCAGGCATCATTCAACATCATTTGCTTCCATTCTCTGTATTTTTGTTTGTTTGCTTTTTTGATGTACATCGAAGCACTCAGGAATATATAACCATTCAAACAACCAAAGGGTATACCCCGCTAGCCTGCCCCTCAGTCTTCAGCAAACAGGTCCTCTCCCTCCCTGAGTCCAGATTCCCCAGTCGCTCCATCTCTCCATGTCATCTCTCTGCCTCTATCTCTGGCATCACTGTTTCTCTGGATAGGGTCCTGTACTCTGCTTTTCTCCCTTGATGGTCCCAGGGTCCTCTGTTCCTGGACTGCAAGATCAACCACTCCCTTCCTTTTGTTACAAAACATCTACCTTTATCTTTGCAACACTCACTGTCAGTATTTGAAACAACTAGTCACTGTTGAACCACAAGAGTCTAATCCCCATCTCCTTCACCAGCCCTATCCAGACAGGTTGGACATCACTCAGTGGAGACTCTATCCTCCCCAGCACCCTCTGGAACTAGGCTACCTCTTAAAAGCTAATAAGCCAGTCACTTTTTGCCTTTGTAGCCCTACCCACTCCCACCCCCACCATTTTGGATAACCGATGTCTAAGTTGCCCATCCCTGTCAACCCTGTGTACTGAGGCAGTGGGAATGATCCGTTTTGAGATACTACATCCATAAATATATGTCAAGTTCATCAATTTGATCATCTAGCCATTGAAGCCAGGTCAAGTGGATACTATCTGCAAGTATGGGTGTTCTTGTGCATCTCTCCTCACTTCATATCAGCTGGATGTGTCACACTCCGCTCTAGTCCTTTGTGGCCATGTCCTTGTTTCTGGGCCCAGGAGTCCATTTCTTACCATATTGCTGGCCAACCAAGTCTCAACCAGGTTGACAGGAGTCTATTGAACATGGTCAGACTTAGGTCACAACTCCCCCCCCCCACACACACACACACACACACACACTTCCCTTTATTGGTAGACAAATGTGGTTAACAGTAAGACCAAATGCCTGCTTGTGTGTTCCCCTTGAGTCTCCATCTTGGAAAGAGGTTTGCCCTGAGAAGACCCTACCACTTGCCTTGACGGTTCCCCAGTGGACAACTTACTTGTTCTTGTACTAGTCAATCAGACTGCTGTTATTGTTTTTTATTTTTCCTGCTGGTCTTTCTTTCAAGAAGTATCTTCTGTTCTTCTAGCAGTTCCAGGCTGGTCTGCTTGTTCTTTCAAGTAGAAATTTCCCACTTCAGAAGATTCTGGATGGAGATCAGTATTCCATCTATGGTCTTATGAAATGTAAAGGCTCAACAAAAAGCCTCTTTTGATGGGCAAGTTCTAGCACCATTTTAGATATTCCAAACAGTTGTAGGTTGAAGATGGACTTACAAGCTTTCTATGGTGATGTTTCTGGCTATTCCTTTCTCTCCCCCTCTTTCCCTACTCTTCAATCCACTGTTTTATCAGAATATATAATTTTTTTTTTTAATTCCTAAGTCTATAGTTTAACTTCTTTCTTTAACTGAAATATGTTTTCTAGCAACCAAAGAAGAATATCTTTATATCTTTCAAGGCCAGCAAAAATTATATTAATTTCATAAATATAATTTTCAAATTAGAACAGGCATATCTTCTTTGACACAATTTGTTTATATTCTGTTATCAGTGGCAATTAAATTCCCTTTACTTATATTCTATCACATCAAGAAATTCCTGGCTCTTAAAAGCCCACTGTTTGTTTAGCTTTATTAAAAACCCAGTTGAGCTTCAATACCCTGGTGGCCTTTTGTCATTATGAAGATTATGTAATTGGAATTTGCAGTGAAGACTTAAGATTCCTATAGAATGTTGAAGATCATTTACATTGAGTTTTATAAATGACACTGTAGATATGGCTTGGTTTAGATCTAATGATCAGTATAAGCACTATTCGTCAAATTAATTTAAAATATAGCATACCATTAAGGGCTCCAGAGTTCACTGGTGGTATTGATTATATGCCGTCGAGTCAGTTACAACCCATAGTGACCCTGCGTAGGACTTCCATGACAGTAAATCATCACAGAAGTAGACAGCCTCATTCATCTTTCTCCCCCGTAACCACTGGTAATTTCAAACTGAAGAGTGGTTACGAATTGGGATGCTAATCTTAAAATTGGCAGTTCCAAACTACCAGCCATTCTGTGGAAGAACGATGAGGCTTTCTGCTCCTGTAAAGATTTACAGCCTTGGAAACCCTATGCAGGGTCACTATGAGTCAGAACCGACTCCACGGAACTTAACAACAACTACCTTGAAATTAACAGCCTGACTCATAACCACTAGACAATTAGAGTTAACTAGATCTGGTTAATAATCCAGGTTCAGCCATTTACAACCTTTGTGCCCTTTGGCAAACTTCTTAGTATCTCTAAATGTTAGCTTTTTTAAAATTCAAAATGTTTGTTGTTTGTTGTTAGATGCCATTGAGTCAGTAAACAATCATAGCAGCTATATGCACAACAGAATGAAACATCGCCTGGTCCCGGGACATCACTATCATTGCTACACCTGACCCCATTGTTGCTACCACTGTGCCAATCCATCTTA
>NW_006408905.1:1794962-1797632 GCF_000296735.1 Chrysochloris asiatica
CTTGAGAATTTTGCCCATAGAATCCTTCAATACTGCAAGTTGTGGTTTAAATCTTTTCTTCAGTTCCCGTAGCTTGAGAAATGCTGAGCGTGTTCTTCTGTTTTGGTTTTCTAACTCCAGGTATTTGCACATTTTGTTATAATATTTGACTTTGTCTTCTCTAGCTGACCTTTGAAATTTTCTGTTTCAACTCTTGTACTTTCTCAATTTTTCCCTTTACTTTAGCATGTCTACCCTGGAGATCAAGATTCAGAGACTCTTGTGACATCCATTTGGGTCTTTTCCTTCTCTCTTGTCTTCTTAATGACCATTTGTGTTATTCCGGTGTCATCCCACAACTTTTCTGGTCTAAAGCAACAAATCTATTCTTTAGATGGTCTCTAAATGTTGGTGGGGTATATTCAACATCATATTTTGGCTCTTATAGACTTGTTTTAATGTTTTTCAGCTTCATCCTGAGTCATATGAGCAACTGATGATCTGTTCAAGTCTGCCCTTGTCCTCATTTTGGCTGATGATATGGAGCTTTCCCACCATCTCTTTCCACAGATGTAGTACATTTGATTTCTGTGTATTCCATCTGGAGAGGTTCATGTGTATAATAGTCTTTTATGTTGTTTAAAAAATTGTTTGCAATGAAGAAGTCAGTGGTCTTGTAAAATTCTGTCATGTGATATCCATTATTTTTTCTATCACCAAGACCATACTTTCTATCTTCAGATCCTTCCTCTTTGTTTCCAACATATGCATCCCAATCGCCAGTAGCCAGTATTTATCAATATATCTTGATTGCATGTTTGATCAATTTCAGATTGAAGAAACTGATAGAATTCTTCAATTTCATCATCACTGGCTTTAGTGGTTGGTGCATATATTTGAATACTGTCGATATTAACTAATCTTGTAGGTGTATGGATATTATTCTATCACAGATAGCATTTACTTCACAACTGATCTTCATATGTTCTTTTTGGTGACGAATGTGATACCATTCCTCTTCAATCTGTCGTTCCTGGCCTAGTAAACCATGTGGTTGCAAGATTCAAAATGGCCAATGCCAGTCCATTTCAACTCACTAATAATGCCTAGGATATCAATGTTTATGCATGCCATTTCATTTTCAACAATTTCCAGTTTTCCTCGATTCATACTTCATGCATTCCATGTTTCTCCTATTAATGGATGCTTACAGCCATTTCTCTTCATTTTGAGTGGTGCGCCATCAGCAAATCAAGGTGCCAAGGACTTTACTCCATTCACGCCATCACGGTCAACCGTACTTTGAGGAGGCAGCTCTTCTCCCATATTTTGAGTGTCTTCCAACCTGAGGGGCTCATCTTCTGGCACTATATCTGACAATATTCTAGTGGTCTTCATCATATTTCAATATTCAATAATCAATAATCTGGTGCTGACAGTGTTCCACAGGTATTCATAAGATTTTAAGTGATTAAATATTCAGAAGTAGTCAGTCTCTCCTTCCTCATTTTCTTTATTCATCTGAAAGCTCAGCTGAAACCTTCCACTGTGAGTGACTGCTGGTATTTAAAATACCCTTGGCATAACTTCCAGAATCACAGCAACTCACAAGCTACCACAGTATGATAAACTGACAGAGGAGTGGTGAAAATGTTATTATTAATAAATAATATGTTCTTTTAAGTATTATTTTGAGAATTGCATTAGTTAATCCTGTGACTGGCACATGGTAAGTGCTCAGTGTGTTTTGTCATTATTATTGTTACCCAAGTATAGATGAGTAGTACCTAAATCTCAGTTACTTTATACAAATCAAACAGCTTTCTTTTGTTTTAAAAGCAAAGTGATTATTGTTTTTATCAATGGTCTAATATCAGTCATGGAAAAAACTAAATAGACAACTTCATAAAACACACTTCAAATGCCCCTAAACTGTTAAATGAATTAAGTCCTAACAGTATTTTTTTACTTGTAAATGAAGAAATTTTATAGAATGAATAACAAAAGACACAGTTTTGTGTGTTTTTTTCCTGGAAAATAACTTTGGATTGTGGAAATGGAAATATAAAATAAAGTTATAGGCTTATGTACAATGTGAACATTGCAAAGAATGGGTATTCCAGAACAATTAACTGTGCTCATGAGAAAGAAGCCTGTGAATAGACTAAGAGGCAGTTGTTAGAACAGAACAAGAGGACACTGAATGGTTTAAAATCAGAAAAGATGTATACCTGGGTAGTGTCCTTTCATCACACTGTTGAATCTGTATGTTTAGCAAATAATCCAATTAGCAGGGTTAGATGAAGAAGACTGTAGCATCAGGATTGGAAGAAGTTACATTAACAACCTGTACCATGCAGATGATATAACCTTGCTAAATGAAGAGGGCTTAAAATACTTACTGATGAAATCAAAGACTCTAGACTTCAGTATAGACTGTACCTCAATATAAAGAAACCAAATATTCTCACAACTGGACAAGTAAATAACATCATGATAAAGGGAGAACAGATTGAAGTTGTCAAAGATTTCATTTGGCTTAAATCCACAATCAACCCTCATGAAAGTGTAGTAAAGAAATAAAATGATGTATGCATTAGGCACATCTAAGATCTTTTTAAAGTATTAAAGAGCAAAATTGGAAGACTCACTCAAGTTTGCCCCTCACCCTTGTTGTTGTTAAGTGCCATC
>NW_006408905.1:1798062-1807206 GCF_000296735.1 Chrysochloris asiatica
GTAATAGTATTGGAGAAGAATATTAAAAGTACCATGGCCTGCCAGAAGAGAAAAAAGTACATCCAGACTAGATTGTTCCTTAGAAGTATTCATCTTTCACGGTTTGGACATGGTATCAGAAGGGATCCATTCCTAGAAAAGGAAATCATGCTTGGTAAAGGGGAGGGTCAACAAAAAAGAAGACTTCCAAAGAGATGATTTCCTGGAATTTTTTTTGAGGTGTTTTTGGATGAATTTGAGCCTCCAACCTTTTGAATAACATGCTGGTTTGCTACCCATTTGAACAATCCCGGAGCTCCTCCCTCATCACTGTCGTTGAGTGCCATTGAGTCAGTTCCACCTTATAATGACCCTGTATAGGATTTCTGAAAAGCAGCTGCTGAGTTTTAACCACCAACCCTGGAGTTCTAATGACCTTGCAGTCCTGTGTTTATCCCGCAGCGTTTCATTAGGACTTCTTCCCTCAGGAGCCTCAGGACTAGCAGGAATAAATAAAACGGAACTGTGTGGGTCCATGCTTAGAGCTTCAGAATGAAGAGAGAGCAGTTCATAGTGGCTAAAGGTTCATAACGAGTGTCCAAAAGTTACTTGTAATGTAGACTTTTGAAGATAACCAAGAGTAGAGAGAATGTTCTCAGCAATAACTGTGGGTACAAGACAATAGTCCTTGGAAGGTAAATAGGATATTTAGAATGAATTTAGACCCATGTTGGGGCAAAATATATTAAATACTAGCATTTTCCTGGGGAGGATTTTTGGCAATAAACAGAGTGTCCTTAAATTAATGCTAGCTGCTGTACCAAGCTCCTAAATTTCATTGGCTCAGCAAAGTAGAGATTTATTACTCACTCACAGATATAGTCCAAGGTGTTTTCTGGTGGTTGAGTATGTGATAGTGATGACTTGTTTTATAGGGGTCACTCAGGAATCCAGACCGATAAAAGGTCTGATAATTTCATTATTTCACTTTCATGTTCCATCTAGGTATATACTTCCTGCTGCCTTAAGGGCAAAAATAATGGAGAACAAGCAGGTTATTTTTAAATACCAGTCTTGAAAAAAGTGCACATCAGTTCAGCTCACATTCTGTTGGAAAGAACAAGTTCACATACCCCTTCTAAATGCAAGTGGAGGAGAGCAGAAAATGAAATCTTTGTGGGGAAATTACTTGCTAAAGGAAAGTTTATGCAATGGACCATGGAGTAAAAATCTTGGTGAACAACAGGTAAAATCAAGTTAGTTTTTTATAGATGGTGGACTGAGAGCACTTTCAGTCATGAGGAAGTTAGACGGGCAACCCTGATTGTGTTCTGCATTAACTCATCATAGAAAGTATGGGGTTGTTCTATAACATCCATAGCCAAAATACATAGCTGAAGTATAATCTTCCCTAGGATCGATTAGGTGGCACATAATATATGGCCAGAGTAGAAATTCTATAAGGGTATTTTATGAAAGTCAATTAATTTTTGTGCCTTACTAATACAATTAAAATTTAAAAAGATATAGTTCAACATTATATTGTCATTGTTAAATGCTATTGAGTTGGTTCCTACTCATAGCAACTCTGTATAAGGTTTCTGAGAAGCAATCAGTAAATTAGAACTGCTGACCTTACAGTTGTTGTTGTTGTTAAGTACCATCTAGTTGGTTCTGACTCATAGCGACCCTGTATAGGGTTTCCAAGGAGTGTCTGGTGAGTTTGAATCATCGACCTTGTAGTTCAAAGTGACCTTGAGGTTGAGTGCTTATGGTTATTGTTGTTAGCTGCCATCAAGATGGTGCTGATTCATAGCGACCTTATGCATAGCAGAAAGAAACACTGGCCAATCCATATTGCTGGGGGTCTTCCTCTTTTTCTTTGACCAAACATGATATCCTTTCTTACCAAACATGATATACTTCTCCAGTGACTGGTACATCCTGACAATATGTCTAAAGTATCAGTGACGAAATTTGGCTATCTTGCCTCCAAGGAGCACTCTGGATGCACTTCTTCCAACACAGATCTATTGGTTCTATGGGTAGCCTGTGACACGTTCAATATTCTCCTGTAAAACCATAACTCAAAAGCATTAACTCTTCGACAGTCTTCATTATTTACTCTCCAAATTTCACATGCATATGAAGTTATTGAAAATACCATGGCTTGGGTCAGGCACACCTTAGTCCTCAAGCTGACATCTTTGCTCTTCAACACTTTAAAAAGGTCTTGTGCAGCAGATTTGCCTAATGCAATATTTGATTTCTTGACTACTGCTTTCATGAGTGTTGATAGTTGATCCAAGAGAAATGAAGTCCTTGACAACTTTGATCTTTTCTCTGTTGGTAAGAATGGTGGTTACTGGTCCAGTGGTAAGGATTTATTTTTCTTTACATTGAGATGCAATCCATACTGAAGGCTGTGCTCTTTGATCCTCATCAGGAAATGTTTTAAGTCCTCTTCACTTTCAGCAAGCAAGGTTGCATCATCTGCATATCACAAGTTGTTAATGAGTCTTCTTCCAATCCTAATGCCACGTTTTTCTTCATAAAACCCAGATTTGTGAGTTATTTGCTCAGCATACAGGTTGAATAAGTATGGTGAAAGAATACAACCCTATCATAGATCTTTTTTAATTTTAAACCAACCAGTGTTTCCATGTTCTGTTCGAACAACTGCCTCTTGGTCCATGTACAGATTCCTCATGAGCACAATTGAGTGTTCTGGAATACTCATACTTCTCAATGTTGTCCATAGCTTGTCATGATCCAAACAATCAAACGCTTTTGTGTAGTCAATAAGGCACAGGTAAACATCTTTCTGATATTCTCTGCTTTCAGCCAAGATCCATCGGACATCAGCAATGATATCCCTCATTCCACGGCCTCTTCTGAATCCAGATTGAACCTCTGGAAGTTCTCTGTCAATATATGCTTGCAGCCATTTTTGTATTACCTTTAGTAAAACATTACTCACATGGGATATCAAAGAAATTGTCCGATGATTTGTGCATTCCTTTGGGTCACCTCTCTTTGGAATGGGCACAAATATGGATATATTTCAATCAGTTGGCCAGATAGTTGTCTTCCAAATTTCTTGTCAGAGATGAGTAAATGCCTCCTGTGCCACCTCACTTTCTTGAAAGATTTCAGTTTTCTTTCCATCAATCCCTGGTGCCTTGTTCTTTGCCAATTCCTTCAATGCACCTGGAACTTCCTCCTTCAGTATCATTGGCACTTGATCATATGCTACCTCTTGAAACCATTGAACATTAACTATTTCCTTTTGGTACAGTGACTCTGGGTATTCCTTACATCTTTTCTTGATGCTTTCTGCATCATTCAGTAATTTGCCCAGAGAATCTATCAATAACAAATGTCGAGGTTTGAATTTTTTCTTCAGTTCCCCCAACTTAAGAAATGCTGAACATGTTCTTCCTTTTTGGTTTTCTGATTCCAGGTCTTTGCACATTTTGTTGTAATATTTGGCTTTATCTTCTCAAGCTGATCTTTGAACTTTTCTGTTCAGTTCTTGGACCTCCTGATTTCTTCCATTTGCTTTATCATCTCTATGATGGAGAGCAAGTTTCAGTGTTTCTTCTGACATGCATTTTGACCTTTTCCTTCTTTCTTGTCTTCTTAATGACCTTTTACCTTCTTCATGTATGATGTTCTTTATGTCATCCCACAATTCTTCTGGTCTTCAGCCTTTAGTGTTTAAGGTATCAAATCTGTTCTTCAGATGATCTCTAAATTCAGGTGGGATATATTCAAGGTCTTATTTTGGCTCTCTTGGACTTGTTTTCACTTTCTTCAGCTTCAGTTTGAATTTGCATAAGAGTAATTGATGGTCTGTTCCACAGTCTGCCCCTGGCCTTGTTTTGACTGATGACATGGAGCTTTTCCATCGTCTCTTTCCTTAGATGTAGTCAATTTGATTTCTATGTATTCCATCTGGCGAGGTCCATGGGTATATTTGTCTCTTATACTATGTAAAGAAGGTATTTGAAATGAACAAATCATTGATTTTACAGAATTCTATCATGTGATCTCCAGCATCATTTCTGTCACCAACGCCATATTTTTCAACTACTGGTCCTTCCTCTTTGCTCCCAACCTTTGCATTCTAATCACCAGTAAGAATCAATACATCTTGATTGCATGTTTAATCAATTTCAGATTGAAGAAGTTGGTAGAATTCTTCTATTTCATCTTCACTGGCTTTAGTGGTTGGTTTGTAAATTTGAATAGTGGTATTAACTGGTGGCTTTCCCTGTAGGTTCATGGAGATTATCCTATCACAGACAGCTTGGTACCTCATGACTGATCTGGATATATTCTTTTTGACCATGAATGCAATACTTTTCCTCTTCAATTTGTCATTCCTGGTTTATGGTTAGTCTAGTACTTATCCTACAGTGCCACACCAGGACTATATGTTTTTTTTATGGGGTATAGTGGCAGGATTTGGTTTATGTGTAGCTTATGGTAATATGCTTCATTGATTGTAATAATGATGCCTTATTTGTACAGCACATTCTACATTTATAAGTATTTTAAATTACATTTAATGCTCACAGTAATCCTGTTTTATAGGCTGGGTGGATAAGGAAGGATACAATTCTTACATAGAAGAGGAAGAAACTGGGATACCAGTAGTTAAGTGGTGGGATTTGAGAGAGGAGCTCAGAATTTATGACCCTAAACTCCATACCTCCACATTTTCAGTTTGTGAAATGCTTCAAAAACTTTTGACTTGTAATATTTGGAGGGCAGGGATGGCATCAATAACCGATTTCAGTCAGCATTCCTTGTCCAGTATTAAGTTTTGTTTCTTGAGTCTTCCAGGTTGGATGGATCTTTTAAAACACCTTTCAAATGCCAGGTGAGGAATAACTTAAACCACAGGTATAGGTCTCTAAGGGTCTATGATTTCATTTAGAGGCTAGAATTTGAAATAATGACTAATACTTTTTATGTTTACTTGCTATCTTATATTTGTACACAAACACAATATGAAGTAATATGACAGTGTGTCTTTTATTTTCTCTACTTTTACTTTTATTTTCCATTTTACTTAACAGAGACAAATAATTTGTAAGCAGCTCAAATAGAATCTTCAGCCACCTACAAATTTGGGGTACATTTAAATGGAATCTTTCACAATGAAATTTGGAGAATTTTAACATGGCTACTTAGATGATGATTTGTTTCTTTCTTAGTGATGGTTTGATTGTCTTGTTATCTGAATTTTGCTTTACACTGTAACAAAGCTGGAGAGTAGTAGCTACTATTCACTACAGGATTTAGCAGTAATTTGGATCTAGCCCCTACCAGTGGTGATTTGAAGCTATTGCATATCACTGAACAAAAATGATTTGTTACCTTAACAAATATAAACTGGAAGACAGATCTTAACCATTTTTTATTTACACAGATATGTATATAGATATATACGCATACATACACAAACTATATTTTTTTGTGTGTCTTCTTGTTGTTGTTGTTGAGTGGCTTAAATCACAGTTTAAATTTGTTTAATGATATTTTTGGAGTCCTAGTGTGGCAATGCAGGATAATGCACTGGGTTACAAGGTAGGTTTGAACCACAAGGTTGGCAGTATAAACTTACCAGTTGTTTCTCAGAAACCCTATGCAGGGTCGCTGTGAGTCAGAACTGACTCAAGAGCACTTAACAACAACAATGTTATTTCTAATATTATCAAATACTTATATAATATAGTTCTGTTTGTGGCAATAAGATGTCCCCTAGTAGGTCCTGGTATGACACTGTAGGATAAACAATGGACTACTAACCATAATATTGTCGGTTCAATCCTACCAGCTGATCCTCAGAAACTGAACACAGGGTAGCTATAGGTCAGAACCCATCCTATGGTACTTTAACATCAACAACTAACAGGCACCAACAAAACACTCTAAATAATGCTGTGTTTGCCAATAGTTCATGTGTGAAGAAGGAAAGAAACATTATCAAAAAGCAAATATTTGTCAAGACTGGTTTTTCTGGAATTCTACTACAGTAGTCTAACAATGGCTGCATGGCTGTCTTAGTATCCCTGGGGCTCTGAATTGTTTCCATTGCTTTTCACTATGGGAGAGACTGCTAAGTCAGTTTGGACCTTAAGGCCGGTGGTTCACGCTGCTCCTTAGAAACCCTATCAGGGTTTCCATGAGGTGGAACTGACTCAACAGCATTTAACAACAATAACAACAGAGGGCATGGGGAGAAGGGGATGGGGGCTAGCATAGCAGGGACTGTGTTCTCTCTTAGCTTCCAAGTCCAGCATATTCAGCCTATGTAGATGTTACAGCTCTATAGGATAATCACTGACCTGTTAACCTCAGGGTCTGCCGTTCAAATCCACTAGCAGATCCTCAGAAACCATATAATGGATCACTATGAGTCAGAACGGATTCGATGGTACTTAACATCAATAAAACTTAGTGTTTTGCCAATCTCTGAATAAAAAAGTAGATAAATGATTTTTTTATTTGAAAAACTCAGAGATAGATGATTATGTTTATCACCAACAGTCTAAAGGATTTAAAACATAGAAAGAAATGGTTTGTAAAGTGCATTCACAATTGGTATGTTCTTGGTGTGATTTTTCTTACTAGCAAAAGAGATTCAGGAGATAGAGGAAAAACTTAAATTTCAGGAGCCTTTTATTACTTTTTCCTTACATCGAAATATAGTTTCCATTACATTGAAATACAATGTTAGAAATGAAGTCTATTTCCCATTATGAACATCACTGGAATATGCCAGTAACTCTCAACCATTAGGGTTCTTTGGAATCACACAGAAGGCTTGTTAAAACACAGATTGATAGCATCATTCCCAGAATTCCTAAGTCAGTAGAAATTCAGCAGAGACCCAAGACTGCATTTCTAGCATGTTCCTAAATAACTGACGGGGCTGGCCCAAGGAGCTTACCTTGAGATTCCATAGTCTTTGCTAGTCATTCCTATGGGTCACTTTGCTCACTGCTAATTATTGAAATGTGAGTAGAAATACACAATTTTGAACCTGAGAAAATGTTAACTGGTAAGATTTAAAAATATTTCTTCTGGTTTTTTTACTTTTAAATTTCATTAACATCATTTTCTTATATAAATTTTATGTCATTTTTCTTTGTTTCTTGGAGAATGTTTACTAATATTTACCTTCAATTTGTTTGAGCTATCTACTTATATCAGTTATCAGACTGAGACAAAAATAATTTAAAAGAATCTCAATTATGGCTCTATTTTTTTTAGATATTCTTTTTTTTCTTTCCCTAAATTATTGTTTGGTAAAGATAAATAGGCAGATTTTAACTCATGTTGTCACCTGCATTAGAACTTAGCAAGCTCTTAGAATGGATTCCCCATAGAGTACTCAATAACTGCCAGATGTTTTAGCATTTAAATAGAGGACTATTTTCCTCATATTTTCAGATGGATGTCATATACAGTGGAAATAATCCTAGAAGATTGGAATTAGGAAAGTCTCATAAATGAAACATTTCCTTCATTATGTGCTAAAAGTGTAGACTGTAAGCCAGACACTCGGAATCTGAGAATTGTATAATCTTGGGGAAAAACTTCTCTCTGTTTCAGGATCCTCTCTTTTAAAATGAAATAATGGTACCTTCCTCTTAGGAAACATTAAGAATTGAATGAGTTAAACATTTAAGGTGTTGAAAATAGGACCTGACTCTCATTGTGTTTCTAGTAACCACTTTGTCTTGGAGAAAGAATGTTTTATAGCCTTTCATATATGTTTCTATTAGCACTGGAAATGCAATTGAAGTTAAGTGAAATAAAATTCAAATTAGTTCCAAAATTGTTTCTTATGATTATTATCTCCAACTTTTCAAAATTTACTCAAAAAATATTCCTTCATGTAGAAGGATAATTAATTAGGCACAGTTTGAAATTACCAGGTAGTCTGTGGGAGAAAGATTAGGCTTTCTGCTCCCCTTAAGATTTGTAGCCTCAGAAACCCCGTGCAGGGTCACTATGAGTCGGAACTGACTCCACGGTGCTTAACAACAACATATATACCTGATGTGTTACTGTGGGATAAGTGCTTGTCCTGAAGGTCAATTTGAACTGCAAGGTCGATGGTTCAAACTCACCAGCCACTCCTTAGAAACCCTTTACAGGTTCTCTATGAGTCGGAATGGACTCATCAGCACTTAGCAGTAACAACAAGGTTTGTAAGACATGGAGAATGGTTTCTTCATTATATACTTGATTATCTCCCAGAGTGTGTGATGGATTGTATACACTGATGTTGAAATAGTCAGGGATAAAAGTTAGGGAAGATAATTATAACCTATAAGTTTAGAAAGTCAGATGCCAAAGTACATTTGGAATAGCACGAAAGATTATAAAGTGGCATGTATGCCCTCAAATGAACCCTTTGGAGTCTTTATGTGAGGATAAGGAGTGATGATTTGGACAAAGATGTTGGCAGCTAAATTGTACCCATAATTATACCTGGCTCCTGGTTAATCAGGGTGGGATTTGAACTACTTACCAGTGACTATTCCAGAGAACACGTAGTAAGTGTTCAAAAGGGCAAAATAAACATGCTATCTTGGTGCTTCCTACAATTCCCAGCACTGTAGTGCTCAATAAAAGTTGGAGGGTTTCATTTGATTATAAATGATACAATTTATATTACGACTTTTTATTTTTCCCTGTAAGGTACTGTATGTGAAAACCAGGACATACTGTAGTTTGCATAACAAATCCTCCTTGACTTTTCCGCCTGTGAGCTTGACTATTTCTATACATCTAAAAATTTCCTACATTAAATTTTAAAATCAGTAGGTACCACTATATTCCAAGCTGATAACTCATGGCTACAAATAAAAAGAGAAAAATTGTAGTTTTAAACTTAAATGTCAATGTAATTTCTAATGCTATTAAATCTGAAGTTAAATTAAGAGTACATCTGATGAGAACAAACAAGATGGCGGATCGGGTAGACATATAGCAGAGAGCTCCGCCAACAACAACACAGAATATCCGACCAAGCAGGCTCAGGGGATGGTCCCAGAACTCTGAACCACATACAAAGAAACACTTAGAAGGTTGGAAGGCTCACAGCTGGGAGAATTTGTGGCAGAAGCAACAAATCTATTG
>NW_006408905.1:1812165-1851238 GCF_000296735.1 Chrysochloris asiatica
CTATGAGTCGGAACCGACTCCATGGCAAATAACAAAAACAACAAATTGTTATCTATCACAGTAGATACTCTATGACATTTATAAATAAGCGAACTATAGCATATAGTCTGAAAATATATATATAGTTGCTGCACATGATCTCTTTCATGTGTTAAAGAGCAAAGATATTGCATTAAGAATTTAGGTGCGCTTAACCCAAGCCATGATATTTTCTTTTGTGTCATGTGGATATGAAAACTGGTCAATGAATGAGGAAGACTAGAGAAGAATTAGAGCATTTGCTTGATCATGTTGGTCAAAAATACAGAAATTGCTATGAACTATCAGAACAGTCTGGCTTAGAAGAAGTATATCCAGAATGTTCCTTAAAACTGAGGATCACAAGATTTTGTCTCTTGTTTTGTGCTTTGAACTGTAAGATCAGCAGTTAATACCCACCAGTTGTTTTTTGGATATCCTACACAGGGTTGCTATGAGTCAGAACCGACTGGACAGCATATAACAACATCAGGAAAAGGTAGAGTACAGTATCTGGAACAAGACATCATGCTTGGTAAAGTAGGCAGTGAGCAAAAAATAGGAAGATCCTCAAAAGGATGAAATGACATAGTGGCTGCAACGATGGGTTCAATTAAAATGACCATTGTGAGGATGATGTCAGACCAGGCAGGGTTTCCTTTTGTTATACATAGGTTCACTCTGATGCAGAACCAAATCTATGGTACCTAGCAACCACAACAGTGTAGATAATATTGTCATAAGACATTGCTAAACTGGCGCGAATTGGTTTCTTCTGTTGGAGAAGAGAAGAGATTCAGAGGACTGCTTTTGTTTCTTTAGTTTTAAGACTTTGGCATTGTTTTACATCTATTTGTGTTGGTGTGGCACTACAGGATAAGCACTGGTCAGCTTAAACCACAGGGTCGGCAGTTCAAACTCACCAACAGGTCCTCAGAAAGCCATATACCGGCTCGATATGAGCCAGTAGTGACTAAAGAGTACTTAAAACTTGTTTGGAAAAAAAAAAAAAAAAAAGAATCATTCTGATTAAAATAAGCAAGCTGAAAAGTCTTAATGAAAGACAATGGAGCCTTCAGCCAAAGCTGTCGGTATATAGAAGAGGTGTACTTAGGAAGTAGAATCATTAGAACTCTAAATTTATTCTGACATCTTTTTATAAGTCTATTTTGTTACCTGTGTTTTGTTTTAGAAGTTTTCATCTACCAAAGTTAGTGACTTCCTATTCTGTATATATCAAGTGTAGGCACTAAAAGCTACTTGGATGCTCCTTATATTTATGTATGTGTTTATGTGCACATACATGTAAATATGCAGTGTAGTTTTCCTTAATGTCCTATATTCATTATAGATCAATCCATCACAACTGATTGAGTGACTGGGTTCCCTAAAGGTCAGTATTATGGGTCTTAGGGATCATTACTGTTGTCAGAGAAGGATCATCTAATGTTCTCAATGGAGTGAGGACAGAGGACAGAGGTCCTACATGGCTGAGATTGAAGTCCTTCTGTGGCACTGTAGCATAAGCACTGGACCACAAGGATGGTTTGAACCATAGGCTGGCAGTTCAAACTCACCAGCTGCTCCTCAGAAACCAACTCTAAAGCACTTAACAACAACAATGCCTAGAAAGGGTAGTGTTCTGGAAGTGTCTCAACATCCTATGCAGAATTTTACTTAACCTCTCTTTTATTCTCATGCTTCCAACCCCTAAATTTAGATTTAATCCATTATTGTTGGTGATATGGAATCAACAACAGAATGAAACAGTCCTGGATCATCTTCACAAAGGTTATTACATTTGAGTCCATTGTTGAAGCCACTATTTCAATTTATTTTGTTGAATTCATCTTCTTTTCCACTAACTAATTCTTAAGGAAGATTCCACCCCACCCCCAGGGACTGATCTCCTTGATAACATGTCCAAAATATGTGAGATGAAATATAACCATGTTTACTTCTAAGGAACATCCTGGTTGTACTTCTTCAAAGAAAGATTTGTTTGTTCTTTTAGAAGCACGTGATATTTTCAATATTCATATATTTCATGGGTCTTGATGTCTTGGAGAGAGGGGTTAATCATAGAACTTTTGACTCTGGTTCATCCCCCATTCCAACACCTGAGCTGTTTTGGGTTCTGTGGGAAAATAGGCTTACCTCGCTTTGATACCCTCCTTGGCAGGACCCTGTGGGTTTGAGATTCCTTTGCTTCTCTTTGTTAAATAATTTGCCATTCTTCCATATTCTCTTTATATTTATAAATTATGATCTTAGAAAACAGTTTGGATTTCAGTTTCTTATTTGGGTGCAACTTTCTAGAAAATGCAGGATTGACAAATTTTTACTGCACCATCTTAAAAATGGAAACCTTATACTGGCTTCTTAAGTTTGTTATTGTTGTTAAGTGCCGTCGAGTCAGTTCTGACCCAGAGCGACTCTGTATAGTGTTTCCAAGAAGCGGCTGGTGAGCTTGAACCACCGACCTTGCAGTCCAAACACTTTTGCAGTCTGGCGCATTAAAGCACAGTGCCACACCAGGATTCCAGCTTCTTAAGTGGTGGTCGTTTGGTGGTGGTTATGTGCCGTGGAGTCACTCCTGACTCGTAGCAACCCTGTACAAGGTTTCCAAAGCTGTAAAGATGTAAATATTTACAGGAGAAGAAAGCCTCATCTTTCTCCTGCAGAACAGCTGGTAGTTTCGAACTGCTCGAACTGCTGACCTTGAGGTTCACAGCCCGATTCATAACGTCTACGCTACCAGAGCTCCTTAAGTAGTCTACCTTTATTTAGTTGTTTTATTCTCTAAATTCTCCTTCACAAATGTATCCCAGCTAGAGATTAGAAATGCTGGCAAGGCTATCATAATACCTTACATAAAAATGTTTAATAACTGAGTTTCACCTAAAAATATTGATGTAGCCCTCTTAACTTGTTATGATTCTTCATTGTTGATTGCTATCTACTTTTAAAGATTCAACCAGTAATTCAACTAAAGCAGAAATGCTCACAGGAAGCTATTGCTGCTGCTTAAAAGTTGAGGGAAACAGAAGTGCAGAGTTGCAGTCAGCTTAGCTATTAATTAAAGACATACCTGTTTGCATTTATAGTGTTTTCTAAGCAGGCTACAGATTATTATCTGTTTTCCCAATGGACTCTTCCCTTTCTTCTATATTCTGTTTGATTATTTAATTCTCATCAAAAAAATAAACTAATATATTGTATTGAAACATTTGTATACCTTAGCATAATATGTTGTTGTTAAGTACCATCAAGTCTGTCCCGATTCTTATTGGCCCTGTTTAGTGTTTCCAGGAAGCAGATGATAGGTTTGAACTGCTGACCTTGTGGTAAGTAGCCCTGTGCTTCTCCTACAGTGTCACACCAGAACTCCTTAGTATAGTATATGCAATAACAAAGATAGTCATGATCATTTTTAGGTAACTGTTAGGGTGCATGTAGTCCATTCATTAAATGCTAAAATACATAATAGTTTAGAATTTCAGGAGCATCTTTCTGTGACACAGAAGGTAAATGTGCTGCATTGTTAGTAGTAAATGCAATCATCATACAAAAAGATTGAGGCCCATGTGTACAGTCATAATAGATCTTATGATGTTGCATTATTGTGACAGCTTCACTGGACAGAAGCAATATGGTGCTGTGGACATTACTGTCTATTTGGCCCTGCTATTTTATAATGTGAAATGAGAACTACAAAAAAGATAATGTAAGAGGAAATGATTAATTACAACTTTTAGTTTTTCTTAATTAGTTAGATTAACTACAATAGGAGGATAGAACTAAGATTTATGATTCTGACAATGAGAGTCGCCCAGTAAGTTAAAAATTTCTAATTTTAAATAATGTAAGTATATTTTATAACTCCAATAATATTTGAAATTTAATAAATACTTGCTACAAAATAAACCAGGTTCTAAAACTATAAATTCACTCCCTGTACACAATAATCCCATTAACATATAGTAGTAGTATTACCAATTTTAAGATGAGGAAACTGTGGCACTGAGGAAAAAGAAATCTTCAGTTAATGTCCACATAGATATTAAGTGACCAAGCAGACATTCCAATAGTATGGAATGTTCCGCAGAGAATATCTACTACTGCAAAACAGAGTGTAAAAATCATGCTGATAGATGTAAAATATAAAATATTTCCTGCTGTTTTGAACTTTATTATTTTAGTTATTGTAGATGAATCAGTATGTATAAAACTATGATAGAATTTTACTGTAATTATTTCATAGGATGAAATTTGTGTTCTTAAGAATTGTAACTGATCAAAACTTTTAAGGAAAACTAGTTTTAGAAGTTTAGTGGTAAATTGTATTTGAAACTTTGGTCAGAAAACTGAACAGAATACTGACCCTTTTAAAAAAAGAATGAAACTTTTAAGTACGATTAATTTTATATTGTTCCCAATTATATGCATTTCTTCCTTAAGGTACTTATAATTAACAAATGCCAGAATCCTGAGGCTAAGATGTTCGATATTGTGATCATTTTTTTCTCAGTTTACATATATAAAATTCTTAAAGATAGAGATATATACATATTATTGTTTATATAAGGAACTCTGGTATTGTAGTGGTTATGAGTCAGGGTGCCAACCACAAAGGTGAGCAGTTGAAAACTACCAGCGGTTCCACGGGGAAAAAGATGAAGCGTTCTGCTCCGGTAAAGATTTACAGCCTTGGAAACCTTGTTCAGAGTCACTATGAACCGACTCAACGGTGCTTAACAACAACATTGTTCATATATAGTATCATGTACTGTGGAGCTATAGTATAAGCACTGGGCCATAAGGACAGTTTATACTATAAGGTCAACAGTTCAAAGTCATCAGCCGCTCCTTGAAAACCAACTCCACAGGACTTCATAACAACTACAACTTGTATATTGAATGCTAATATATAAATTGCCTTATTTTAATTTTCCCCATCTACAGCCTCAGAAACCCTGTACAGGGTCGCTATGGGTCGGAACCAACTCTATGGCGCATAGTAACAAACAACATCAGATTATCATATCCTTTTGGAATGTACTGACTTCTGACTCCCCCCACCCCCCTTTTTTTAATTCCTTGTATAGGGCCTCAAGTGTTTTGTTTTTGTTTTTGTTGATTTTTAATTATAGGAGATATAGAAAACGAAAGACTTATTTTTTAATGGAAATTTATTTTAAATTCCTTATATATATAGTCTATATTGATTTTACCAGTAACTGAAATTAGAGCTCTGGTCTGAGCAAAGTCTTAGATGTCAGAGATGCTGGATGAGGCTTGGGATTCCTCCGGAAAAATATCTTGGGACAACTAAAAAAAAATATTATTCGGTTAAATTGAATATTATTATTAATATTGAGTTAAATTCCCAACTAGATCTTGAAATCAACTACTTGGTTTCCATCGTCTTTTATTTATTTATTTTTTTCTCATTTAATTCTCAGGTAGGCTTTGGACATCAGCTAAGCACTGTTGACATGCATTTGGAAAATTAATGTATTTTTGTTTTCATTATTAACACATTCCATTCAGATAGTTAAATAAATGTCGCTTTCATAGTTGAATGTTTTCATTAAATAAAATCTATGTAACATGGTGGAGTCCTGGTGTGACACTGCGGGTTAATGCGCCAGACTGCAAAGCCGTTTGAACTGCAAGGTTGGCAGTTCAAGCTCACCAGCCATTCCTCAGAAACCCTATACAGGATCGCTGTATGTCGGAACTGACTCGATAGCACTTAACAACAACAACAACAATGTAGCATGGTGTTTGCTGGTGGGAGTGTCATTATACAGAGATGGCAGGCCTGGTTGAGAACATGGAAGGCCTGAACTTACTTGCAGTCTTTTGATTTGAGACAGAAGACAGACACCTGATCCACGTGAATTAGGAGGCAAGAAAAGTCATAGAGATGAGTGTCAGAAGAGTGTAGTACCATTTCTTTGGCCCTCTAGTGCAGTCTTCTCAATTTTTTTAGTCTCTCTGTAAAACTAATATCAGTAAATACTTATTGTTAAGTGTTGCCAATTAGATTCTAACCCATAGTGACCCTGTACATGATTCCCAAGGACCAGCTGTTGGTACACAGTCCAGTGCTTATCATGGTGTGGTGACACCATGAGTCATGCTAATGAAAAATAAAGCTAAATGTTAGAAGGATGAAAATACAACTTTTGCTTAAAACTAGCACTATTTTACTCCCAGCATCAAACTTATAATATTTGGAAGAATGTATTACATTTATTTTAGAGATATTGAATTGGAAGTTTAGAAGAAAAAGTAACTTGTCCAAGGTGCCACTAATATGAAGTGATATGCTGAGTCTCAAAACAAGCCCCATCTGACTCTATAACTTAATCTCTGAGTGATACTATAAAGCCAATCCAGTGGTCCTTGGATGATGGAGTCTATGGATCTGACCTGACACAAATAAAAGTGTGGCTCATCCAGAAACTTCTTTTAGATGTATAAACAATTAATGCTAACATTTGAATGATGTCTAGAAGAGGGGAAATGCCCATGTTTGGAATTCTTATACATAAATTTAAAAAGACAATTTTACACTTAGTATACCAGAATAAAACAGAAAATCTTTACCAAATAAAACAGTGTCTGTCTCGAATTTGCATATTCATTTTAAAATTCAGTAGACAGTTACATAAGTGAGTTTTGTCATATTATAGAAACTTGAATGTAGAGAATGTCATGGCAAGGAAAATAAAGATGTAACTTAATTATCACATATAATTGTCATATACAGAAGTATGCCTACAATAATTTATAACACAATTACAATTAGATTAGCAAAGACTTGAAGCACTTACTAATGAAAAACACACCAAAGAGGATAAAAAATAAAAAAAAATCCTCATTACCAGACCAATAAACAACAGCATGATAAATGCAAAAAGGATTGAAGTTTTTAAGGATTTCATTTTACTTGGATCTACAGTAAACACCCATAGAATCAGCTGTCAGGATATCAAATGATGTATTTCATTGAGCACATTTGTTACAAAAGACCTCTTAAAAGTTTGAAAAAGTAAAGAAGTCACTTCGAGTTCTAAAGTTTGCTTAAACCCAAGCTATAGTATTTTCAATCACCTTGTCTGCCTACAAAAGCTGGATAATAAATAAGGCAGAACAAAGAAGAATTGATGTATTTGGATTATGATGTTGGCAAAGAATATTAAGATTGCTGTGGACTGCCAGAAAAATGTTTAAATTTGTCTAGGAAGAAGTATTGTTAGAATGCTCCTTTGATGAAGGATAGTGGGACTTCATCTCACATACTTCGGACATGTTATCAAAAGGGACCAATCCCAGGAAAATAACATCATGTTTGATAAAGTAGAATGTCAGTGTAAAAGAGGAAGATGCTCAACTAGATGGACCAACATAGTGACTGTAACAGTGGGTTCAGTCATAGCAACAATTGTGAGGATGGTGCAGGACTGGGCAGTGTTTTGTTCTGCTGTGTATAGGTTCACTGTAAGTCAGAGCTGACTCATGGCACCTAACAACAGAAGGGCTTGCATCTTAGTTAACATTGTGATTTCTACAACAAACACTGCTTCGTTTTTCTGGGTAATAAGCTTGGAATATTTGTACCTATTATCTGTAAAAAAGAGTTAGCACTTACAGTTTTTGGTCCTATAAAGATAGTAGCGTGAATAGCCTAAGAGTATGCTAAGATATATATGTAAAGCTGTCCTTTACAGCATTAGGCATAATAGAAACATGTTTAACCAAACTAACACCTGCAATAAGTTACCACATTATGTATAATGTAATGTCAGAAATAATGAGACAAATATATATGAAGTGGCTTTTAGAAATGTCATTAAACTATTGCTGCATAAAAAATTAAAATTACAGAGTGGTATATAAATTTTAAGCTATGTGTATGTGTATATAATGTGATGTACATGGTCAAGGCATAGAAGAAAATTCAAGAACTTTTTATATCAAATTATTAAAGGTGGGTTGGGCTACACATTGAAGGGACACATTCACTTACATCTACATTTCTGATTTATTTTTATTTATTTATTTTTAAGAGCTTTTATTGTGAATTGAGTGAAAGTTTACATAGTAGAACACTAGTTTTGCACTCATTCTATTGTATTTCATTTTATTGCAATGGTTACAATCCCCTCTGTGCATCATCATTCATCAGTATTTGCTTCTATTCCTTCTTTTTTTAATGTACACAAAAAGGCTCAGGAATATGTAATCATTTAAACAACCCAAGGGCACATTCTACAAACCTGACTCCTGGCCAGCAGCACACGTCCTTTCGCTTTCCATGAGTTTAGAGACCTCAGCTGCTCTATCTCTCCATATCAGCATCTCTGCCTCCATCTCTGGTGTTGCTGCTTCTCTGGATAGGGTCCCACATTCCACTCCTGCTCTTCTCCTTTGATGGTCCTAGGGTCCTCTGTTCCTGGACTATAAGATTAAGTACTACCCTCTGTACGTTATAAAACTTCTACCTTTACAATTGTGATCTGATTTATTTTTAAAGAAAATAATGTGTATTGCTTTTGCTAAAAAATATTTTTCATAGTTTTTGCTAACCCATAGCAACCCGACCCTGCTTAGTAAGGTTTCCGAGGAGCGGCTGGTGGGTTTTAATTGCCAACGTTGTGGTTAGCAGTCCGATGCTTATCCGACAGTTGCACACCATGTCTCCATTTGTGCAGTTCTTGTTTTTAAGTGCTGTGGAGTCAGTTCTTACACATACATACCTGTGATAAAATCTAACTTATTAATTAGACATGGTAAAAATTAACAGCAATAACTAATAATAACATACAACAATTATTAAGTAAAATAAAGATAGTTTGTACATGTTGTTGTTGTTGCTGTCATTGAGTTGGTTCTAACTCATTGCAACAGTGAATAGGGTTTCTGAGGAGTGGCCTGTAATTTGAACTGCCAACCATGTGGTTCAAACTGACCTTGAAGCCGAGTGCCTTTCCTAGGCCACCACACCAACACTGCAATATTACTAGTTAATCTATTAACTGAGATAGCTACTAAGTGACTAATAAGTGGAGGGCATATGTAGCATGCATTCTTTGGACAAAAAGATGATTCACATCCCAGGCAGGACAGTTCAGGAGACCATGAAATTGTATGAATATTAACGGAGCTGCTCAGAATGGCATGCAGTTTAAAATTTATGAATTATTCTTAGAATTTTCCATTTAATACTTTCAGCTCTCTCGTTACTGAAATTATGGAAAGCAAAATCACAGATAAAGGAGAAATGCAGTGTAAGTTAACCATTCATTTCCATGCTTATTAGGTTATTGTGAATTAGAAATGACTCGACACAGTCAGTTAGTGGGTTACCATCATTTCCGAACAGCAAGGGCACTTAGCTGCAAACCTAGAGGTTAGCAGTGTAAGCCTACCTGTTACTCTGCTAGAGAAAGGTTTTGGAGTGTGCTTCTGTACAAATTGCAGCCTTGGAAACTCTATGAGGCAATTGTACTCTGTCAGGTAGGTTCACTTTGATTTGGAATCAACTCAATGGCAGTGGTGTTGACAATCACTTCCAATAGTCTATATAAACACAAAAATCTGTCTGTAATCAAACTACTGTTATATTCATATCACTGGAAAAGTTGAAAGGTTTTTAACATATTTGTTTCCTTTGCATTCATTACCCAGCTTTAGTTTTGGTGATTCCTGGTGTCTGATAACATTTGAAAAAATATGTATATTTTATGAAACCTTTGAAGAGTTTTACCTTTTCTTTATACTGTGGTCTGTTTAGTGTTAAAGAGCCATCTATTCTTGCTTAAATTGCTAGCCTTATGATATGCAATCCACTACTCAAGGTCAGTAGTTCGAAACTACCAGCTGTTCTGCCGGAGAAAGATAAGGCTTGGCTTTCTGCTTCCATAAAGATTTACAGCCTCAGAAACCCTGTACAGGGTAGCTATGAGTTGGAACCAACTCCATGGCACATAACAACAACAACAACTCACTTTTGGATTGGAATTCTGATATAACACAGTAGGATAAGTACTAGACCACAAGGTCAGTTTGAACTGCAAGGTTGGTGGTTGCAATCCACCAGTGGATATTCTGAAGCCCTATACATGGCCACAATGAGTAAGAACCAACTCAACGTCACTTAACAACAACAACAACTCAATTGTAGCTCTATAGGATAAGTACTGGACTTCATGAGTCCTGGTGTGGTGCTGTAGGATAAATGCTGGATTGCTAACCACAAAGTTGGTGGTTCAAACCCACCACTTGTTCCTTGAGAACCCTATACAGTGTCACTATGAGTGAGAATTGACTGGACAGTGTTTAAGACTGACAACAACAACTCAATTGTGTAAGGATCCCTGGTAATGTAGTGGTAGTTACAACTTGAGCTGCTAATTGCAGAATCAACAGTTCGAAACTACCATGCTGTTCATAGGAGAAAGATCTTACTTTCTTTTCCCATTTAGATGTATAGTTTCAGAAACCCTATAAGGGTCACTATGAGTAGGAACAGACTGGATAACACACAACCACAACCACTACTCAATTGTATATTGTCATTTCTATGTAATAGCTTCATTTGTTGTTTGTATTTTCTCATATGAACTAAGTTCAAAAGGCTTAGATTGAAGATGACAGCCCAAGTGAAATATCTTAGACAGGAAGACAGTTACAATTATTTCATAAATCCATGCCAAAATATTGTCACATGCAGTATCTCATATGACAAATTCAATAAAGTCTTCCCAGAGAAACAAATTTGTACTGTGAAGTTTCTATTTTAATCAGTATAGGTGGCTTCCTTTTATAAGAAATAGCAGGATTGTTTTCAAAGCAATAGAAGTAGGGGCAAGAAAGAGAGAATTCAGATGGACCGGCAACAGGAGTTTCCCAGTAGTCATCCAGGAAGGGAGTTTTTGCTTTGTCACAAGTGACTGGTCCCTTATTTGGAAAGAGAGTGAATCATCCTCCCTTGAACAAGAGATAAGTGGGAGAAGAGTTGTTTAAAATTATTTTACAACTATTTCCTTTTGAGCAGTGACTTCTTAAACTGGAATGTGATCCAGAATAGTTTCCCTTTGAATCCAACATTTGTCTTCAACATTTTTATTGTCTTTCCTTCCCTTCATCTCACTTCTTCTCTGCCTCTGCTCAACAGATTTACACTGATTGGGCTAACCACTACCTAGCAAAATCGGGCCACAAGCGACTGATCAAGGATTTGCAACAAGATATTGCAGATGGCGTACTGCTAGCAGAAATCATCCAGATCATTGGTAAGACTTTCTTTCTGAGTGAAAGCATGTATGTCCTTCCCTGTCCCTTTTAGGTGAAATGCAGTTTAATTTGAATGCATACTGACTTGGTCCATGTGTCTCTGAGATTAATGTATTCTTTCTTGATTTAACATTTGAATGTTGCCATGAAGCTGTTTGAATCAGGCAGTTTAACCATATTTTTAAATAAGTAGGACTGTATCTTTACTTACACTGAATTGTCAGAAATGAAAGCTTCATTAAACCATATGCCTCCCATGTGTGCAAGCTGGAGCAACTCAAACACTCGAGATTCCTTGAAACTTTATCCCAATGCAGCAGGGACTTTTGTAAAAGACTTCATGTCAGCAATCATTTGACACAGGCTAAAGAATTAGTAGCAACTTCCTTCTCACTTCTTCTTGTTTTTGCTTGATTTGTGGATTTGGAGTTGATGGCCACTTTTAAATGTGTCCTTTTGTACACAGCTTGGAAGACAGAGTAAATGTAGAAGTGCCATTTTATTTGGGGAATTTTTTTTTTTTTTGTCTTCTTTTTAAAAACTTGCACTTTATTGCTTAAGCATGTTCTTTTTTCCCTCTTTTCTTTTATTGTTTGGTTTTAGCAAATGAAAAAGTTGAAGATATCAATGGATGTCCTAGGAGTCAGTCTCAGATGGTAAGACTCATATTTATTCTAAATAAACAATGCTATCTTCACTTCCAAAATTTACTGTATTTGTAAATGAAATAGAAATTTTTTCCTGCATGTCTTTCTACTTGTTTCACATATTGTTTGAGAACATCTTAGCATATATATTTCTATGGGATCATTTATAATAAGGAGTAATATCATTGCAGTTCAATACATGCAACTCCTTTATAACTTATTTCCATGAGTTTTATCAGATTCCTGACTTGTTTTGTTCTAATGTTCTGAGTAATTTCATTTACATCTACTCTTTATAGTGATGAATCCCATTTTAACTTTAAGTGGAAACGTTTTGCCTGAACAACTGGTATGAAGAACAGAGATTGTCATGTGTATTTTAAAAACATATAAATAATATTTGTGTGTGTGTTCATGAAGTCTAGTGTAAACACATGATCCCTTCAGCACGTTTTTAAGTAGCTCTATAAGCATGCTGCTGGAAGTTATCTAAGACATGACTGACTGTGAGGTATAAGTGAGCTTCAGAACATCCGTGGAAAAATGGAATTATCTGTTCATTCTTTTTCTACAAAGTTTTTGAAGCCCCCTCCTGTAGTTTCTTCCAGAAAGTTGTCAATTTGAAGGTTTATCTCTGCTACCTCCTCCCCTACCCCCAGCTGTCTTTTATTACCATTAGCTAGTAAAGCTTAAAGACTTGACCATTTATAATAAAATTGTATAGTAAAAGTTTTATAATAAAACTATAGCTTGATAAAATAATGGGGTAAAAAAATCTAAAAATAAACAAAAGTTCCTACTTACTTAATTAAAGAGCTGCAACTTAATTTTATAGGACACATTAAAACTCAAATGTAAACTAAAGGTTTACATCAGAAACAGGAATGAAAGCCAAAATTTATAAGATAAGGCTTTCCTCAAGACTCTTTTAAACTTAGACTAAGTATTTTGAATGATTTTAATGACAAATCCTTGTGTGCCACTCAATGTAGGATAAGCACTGGACTGCTAGCCACAAAGTTGGCGATTCAAACCCACCAGCTCCTTCTTGGAAATCCTATACAGGGTAGCTATGAGTTGAAACTGACTGGAGGGCACTTAACAAAAAAACAACAATCAAGTCTTAATTGTCAGAAATTGAAAGTATGAAAAGCAATTATGCGCTTTTTGACCTGATGATTTACTTTGTACTTAATGTCAGAAAATTGAAATCTGAAGGAAAAGAAAATTTATTTTTAAAGAGTTATTAACCAGCACATGTTTTTTATTATCTCTTTTTTATTAAGCACTCCAAGGGTTTATTCAGATGTCATGACCTCTATATAACTGTTGTGAAAAGTTGCTATAAAGGAAAAGAGTTTCTGTAAAGTACTTCAGCTTAGAGGAATTGTCTTGATCTAGCTTAGTGGTTACGAGTCAGGCTGCCAACCTCAAGGTCAGCAGTTCAAAACTACCAGTAGTTCCACAGGAGAAAGATGAAACGTTCTGCTCCCGTAAAGATTTATAGCCTCGTAACCCTGTGTAGGATCCCTATGAGTCGGAGCCAACTCCATGGTACTTAACAACAACAACAATTACACTTTTCAAGCACAGCTCCATGGATATTAGTCATAATACATGAAATCTCTTTTACACCTTTGTGATGTAGAGAATGACATGTAACTTCTCGAAGCCTAGCTTGTTGCTGTTGTTGTTAGATCCATTGAGTCAGTTCTGATTCATAGCAACCTGTATAGGGTTTCTGAGGAGCAGTTGGTGCCAACCTTATAGTATAGTGCTTGTCCTACAATGAAACCTAATTAGGATGTGATATATGTTATATTGATGCTTATTAATGAAACTGATATACAAATGCAGAATAGTGTTGCTATAAATTTTATAAAGAACACATTCATTGATGTAGCACCTATTGAAATATTATTAGGTCTTTTATTAAAAATTCCTACAATTCCTGAAAATTATGCATTATTGTTCATGAATCCATACAGTTGGTTTTGCTTTTTATTATTTCAATCATAGGAAATGTTTGGTACTATAAAACATCTTATCTCAGAAATGGTTATCCATTCTGCTAACATTGCAATTTGATTCCTGTTACAGAGAATCTGAGAAACAGGCAAGCTTGCACATGTTGATGTTGTTTTTCTTAAGTGCCCTTGAGTCAGTCCCGACTCATAGGAACCCTGCATAGGGTTTCTGAGGAGAGGTTGGTGAGTTTGAACCACAGACCTGATGATTCAAATTGACCTTGTGGTCCAGTGCTTATCCTACAGTGCCACAGCATGAAAAAACTTAGATAGTTCAAGGTCTATACATATGAATATAAATCCCAAGTTCAAGGTTTATACATATGAATATAAATCCCTTCATTAGATGAAAATATCTGAAACATATATACCTACAGAATCTAGGAAAATGATGTTCTCATGAATACAAGACTCCATTAATTTTTTATTACTTCCTATTCTTTATTGAAGGATTTGGTAGTGTAATGGTTACGAGTCGGGCTGCTAACCTCAAGGTCAGCAGTTTGAAACTGCCAGCCATTCTGTGGGAGAAAGATAAGACCTTATGTTCCTGTAAAGATTTACAGCCTCAGAAACCCTATGCAGGGTTGCTATGAGTCGGATCCAACTCTATGGCACACCACCACCACCACCACTCATTGATTCCTGGTGCATCACAGCAGTATAATGCACTAGACCACAAGGTCAGTTTGAACCACAAGGTCAGTGGTTGAAACCCACCTGCTGCTCCCTGGAAGTCCTATACAGGTTTGCTTTAGGTTGGAACTAACTTGATAACACTTAACAACAATGACAACTCCTTACTGGAATCCTGGTGTGATGCAGTAGAATCAGCAATGGACTGCTAGCCACAAGACTGGTGGTTCAAGCCCACCAAATACTCCTTGGAAACCCTATGTAGGGTCACTTTAAGGCAGAACTCACTCGACAACATTTAATAACAAGTCTTTATTAACTTCAAAATATCATGTAGCAGATAAGATGCACAGTATGCTGATTCTTCTGCTTCTCATAAAAAATAGGCCAAATCTTGAGAAAAGCAACTGTTATGAAAAAATTATTTTTTCTAGACAAAAATGTACTTGTCAGTATCACAGTGAACTTTGAGTAAGAATGACTTGGAACCTTGTTTCTGCTAATGTGGTTGCATTTTGAATCTGAAATTGGGCACACCCTTAATATGTTGATTCAGAATTCTTCATATGAAATGCATTTAACTCTTTTGGTTGGATCCTTTTGCCTCTGTTCTTATGAACTGGCATTTGTACTATGTTATTAATCAATAAAATGTCCAGACTGAGACAAGAAAGGCGAGGTAAGAAAATTATGGTAGCATGACTAGGCTTCTGAATTTCATGTATCTATTCCAAACAGGATGTTGTTTTATTATTGCATAACAACTAAGAAGTGTTCTGTTAGAAACAGAGATGCTATCCTTGCTCTTAGAACAACTGTGACCACATCCTTCTGTGTGTCTGATCTGTTGTGGCCTTTGGTTGCTCTTTATGTTTAATAATACAAGGTAAGGTAAAACTAGGTCTGCTGTTGTTTCTACTCAAAAAATTTTGTTTATTTCAATTAAATACTTGATAACTTTATTGTTTTCAGATGCCATGAATAGACATTCTTGTGTTAATCTACAGTACCCAAAGACCTTTACCATAGAGTCAATTCAAACCCATAGTGAATATATTGGACAGAATAGAAATGCTCTGCAGATGACACGTCTTTAAAGGAGCACAGTGCCACATCTGTCTCTCATTGAGCAAATGGTGGGTTTGCACAGTCAACATTTGAGTTAGAAGCTGAGTGCTTAATACCAAACCACTTGGCTCCCTGAATTCACAGTAGATTTCTGGATTCACATAAGAGTCTGGTCATTAATATTTAACAATGGCTTCTGTTGTGGTATGTAGGATAAGCACAGGACTGCAAGGTCAGCATGAACTACAAGCTGAGTGATTCAAATTCACCAGTCGCTCCTCAGAAACCCTATACTGGGTTGCTATTAGTCAGAACCAAGTTGATGGTACTGAACAACAACATTTATTTAATGCCAAACATAGGAAGTCCTATGTGTGGCATTATAAGATAAGCTGACCACAAAGTCAGCACTTCAAACACACCTGCAGTTACTCAGAAGCCCTGTACAGAGTTGCTGTAAGTTGGAACTGACTTGATGGTGCTTAGCAACAGCAACAACCAAACATAGACAACTTGAGTGAACTGCACTTGAGGATTAGAAGGACAAATATTTAAATAAGTAGCAGCAAGAGAGCTGGATAGGCAAGAACAAAAGGACTCAGAAGGTAGTGCATTTGATTGTATTCTAGAAACTAGATAGAAGACCACTGTGGATGGAGCACAGTAAGGGGTATTTGGAGGGGAAGACAGAATCCTGATTAATTAGATTCAAGGTAAGGGTTTGTACATCAAAGTAAGTTAGTCCAGGAGATGTTGAACAACTTTGAAAGCAGATTGTGACATGATCTTATAAATGTTAAAAAGACTATGCTATATACTTCCTGAGTGTTATAGGATAGTTAAGTTTTGATCTCCAATTTGGTGCTGGGAATATGCATGCAAAAGCTGGACAGTGAATAGGGAAGACCATAGAAGAACTGATGCTTTTGAGTTATGGTATTGGAGGAGAATATTGAAAGTGTCATGGGCTGCCAAAAGAACCAATAGATCCGTTTTGGAAGAAGTACAGCCAGAGTGCTCCTTGGAGGCCAAGATGGCCAAACTTTGTCTCTCATACTTTGGACATACTGTCAGGAGGGAACAGTCGCTGGAGAAGGATGTCATGTTTAGTAAGGTGGAGGATCAGAGAAAAAGAGGAAGACCCCGAACAAGATGGATTGGCCAAGCGACAGCATCGATGGACTCAAGCATGGCAACAGCAGTGAAGCTGACCCAGGATCGGGCAGTGTTTTGTTCTGCTGTACATAAGGTCGCTATAGGTCAGTACCAACTTGATGGCACCTAACAACAAACAACAACAAAAATTAAACAAAATGGTTATTATAGAAGAAGAAACTAGATTAAAGGCTAGAGGGAAAAAGATGAGAAATCATGTTTTGACATATCAAGTTTGTTTTGTATGTTGAACATCAACAAATCCCTGAGTGGTGCAAACCATTAAATTCTCCACTACTAGCAAAGTTAGTGGTTCAAATCTATCAGCTGCTCCTCAGAAATGCTATAAAGGGTATCAATGAGTCAGAACCAACTTGATGACACTTACCAGCAACAATAAAGCCAAAAGGTAATGGTTCCAACCCTCACAAAAGCACCTCAGAAGGCAAACCTGGAAATCTGCTTCTGAAAGGTCACAACCTTGAAAACCCTATGGAGCAGTTCTACTGTGCACACAGGAGGCTTCCATGTCTCAAGGTAAACAGCAATCAGCAACAGCATTTGCAACTGTGGTGCTGTGAGATGAAGCACTAGACCGCAAGGTGATTTTGAGTCACAAGGTCGGGGTTCAAACTCAACAAGGCCCCCTAGAAACCCTATACAGGTCTCTATGAGTCAAAACCAACTCAACAACAATAAGTTATTGAAAGTTCTAGTGTGACACTATATTATAAGTACTAGACTGCTCAACCTTACCAGCTACTCCTAAGAAACCCTATATGGTACAGTCAGTATGAGTTGTAACTAACTCCACTGCACTTAACAACAAAAACATAGGCAATGGAACCTGTATTTTTTAAGGTCAGAAGAAAGACGTGGGTTAGAACATACCTGCTGTTGATGTGTGTTCTGTCAAGTTCATTCTGATTCAAACCCTCACCCTGACCCTGTTACCAAGAATGACTGAAGGTTTTGAACAACTGACCTATGGTTAGAAGCCCAATGCTTATCCTATAGTGCCATATCAGGGTCCAGAATATACCTAGTGTGTGTTGTTATTAAGTGATACCTTCAAATTGGTTCTGACTCCTAGAAAACCGGTGTAGGCTTTCTGAGGTGCAGCTAGTGAGTTTGAACCACTGACCTTGTGGTTAGCAATCCAGTGCTTCTCCTACCATGTCTCACCAGGATTCTTACCTAGTGTGTATTGTTGTTGTTAAGTGTCATCATTCTGACTCATAGCTACCCTGAATAGGGTTTCCAAGGAAACCTAGCTTGGAGTTTGAATTATTAATTTTGTCATTCAAACTGATCTTGCTGTGTAGTATTTACCCTAGAGTGTCACACCAGGACTCCACTTTGTTGTTATGTGCCATTGAGTCAGTTCTGACTCACAGTGACCCTATATAAGGTTTCCACGGAGCAGTTGGTAGGATTGAACCACTGAACCGCTGATCTTGTGGTTCACAATTCAGTGCTTATCCTACAATACCACAGTAGGACTCCAGCGCTCCCTATAGTGTATAGGAAATCGTTAAAAAGATAGATAAGGATGAAATCTCCCATCAGGTCACAAGACCTGAGGTTCTAACAGTGAGTGATACCCATATTTATGTAATGGGCAGAGCTGTACAAGTCAGAAAAGGGAAAGAGTGGTGAGAATATAACTCATGAATCTCATAATAGTGTTTTGTTAATCATTATGGTAGTTATTATAATTGAATCTATTTTACTTGAACTAATACAGTGGGATAGGGTAAAGTGAGAGAACCAGAATGTGGAAGAAGCTGTCAAATGCTTCAACATCAAGTAGAGTTAGTTGTAGACTAGTTGGTATAGTGGAATGAGGGAATTAGATAAACAGGCATTGGTGATAAACAGGTATTGGTGATTTTTTGGTGAACATTCTCTATAGAATAATAGTGTGATAAGGAGTAACTGAAAGGCAAAGGTCTCCAACAAATCTTGAATAATATTTCTAGAAGAGAAGAAGAAAATTACATCGTTTGAGAGCAAGATAGGATGGCAAGTTCCTATTGATGTCATGTTGCTGAGTACCGTCAAACTAATTCCAACTCAAAGCGATCCTGTATAGGGTTTCCAAGGAGCAGCTGATGGGATTGAACTGCTGACCTTGTGATTCGCAGTCCATTGCTGATCCTACAGCACCACACCAGGAGTCAAGTTCATATTAGGATGAGAAATAAACAGAGAAAGAAGAAGAAGTTGAGGATGAAAGGAGAATATAATGAGATGAGGAAACAAGTGATGATGCCAAGTCATGAGTAAAGTAGCAGACAAGAAAATGTGAAGTCCTTATGAAGTTTTTAAAAATCTTGGAAAGGAATGGGAATTCATTTTGCTTTATGTCATGTCATAAAGTGGTATTATTGAGTGGATATATGAGCATTTAGAAGTGGAAATAGATATTGAAGGAATTAAAGTAAATATGATAGCTTCAGATTTTTAGATGATGCTAATGGTTTATTTACCATGTGATTCTGTGATTCGCTAATTCTCTTATAACATATATATGTGTGTGTGTGTGTGTAATCCTGGTGTGGTACTGTGGGTTAATGTGCTAAACTGCCAAGTCAGTTTAAACTGCAAAGTTGACGGCTCAAGCTCACCAGTCGCTCCTTGGAAACCCTTCACAGGGTCACTATGGGTTGGAACTGACACAACAACACTAAATAACAACAACCGATATATGGGTAAATATTTATATATGTGTGTTTTGTTGTTTTTTTTTTAAATGCCATCAAGATTATTTTGATTCATGACAAACTTGTATAGTGTTTTCTAGGAGTGGCTGGTGGGTTTGAACCACTGACCTTGCAGTTGAAAATGACGCTGTGGTCCAATGCATTAATGTGAAGCACCACACCAGGACTGACCCCCTCTAACAAGAATTCTGTCAAATATTGTGGTCCAAAGACCACAAATGAAAGTGATTCATTATTATTATATAAATTTCAAGAATTTATTAACACTAATATTAAGACTTTTGATTCATTTTTATTTTAAGTTTCAAAGTCATGGTAGATTTCATAATGAACTTAACACTCAACTCATCATGAAAAACAAAACAAGTTTAGTTTATAGGAGCTTATTAAACCCTATATTTGATGTTATCCAGAGATGAAGTTACTAATATGGACAACACCTGTTGAATAGTTTCTAGGTGGGCGGTATCAAGATTCAAAATATATGCTTCATGCCACAACTTTGATGAGCTTACGTGAGGAAATAAATTAGTAAACTATAAATACCAGGAATGTCCAGAATGCTCAGCAGATTAAAAATAGCAGGGAAAAAAAAAATGCCCAGCATTTATTTGAAATATGAGGCACAAGTGCAAGATTCTTAGACAAAAATGTAAGACATGTAGGAGAAATGTTTTTAAAATAAATCTTTATTTTAAAATAGACCATTACATTTAGGGAGCTTTATACATGCATATAGGGATTGAGGAATTTGATATGGGAAATAGTTGCAAACCAAGAATTTGGTCATATGACAGAGCTTAGTGTCTGGCTCACGTGGTTCCCAGATTGTCCTTTCTCTTTCTCACTCTTTCCCCTTCTACCTCATTTTAGGAATTTATTGTTTTTAGCCACAATATTCAAAAATTTTTGATATCACATCATGTTATTTAAAGTTTTCTACATGAGGATTTTTGGAATGGTCTTATCGCTTCTTTTTTCATTGTAAAAGATGAAAATTTAATTTGAGTGTTTTGCCCATCTAATTAATTCTATACCTCATTGATTGTGGCTGTTACAGATTTCACAGGCATCTTTATTCCATGCATATCATTTATAGATAAGTGAAAATGAAATGATTTTTAATCATGTAACTGTTACATTCTTTTATCAGTATTCTGTCCTTTAAAGTCTTAGTATTTTCAGTAACTGCTTATAAACATTACTTTTTTTTTTCAAGGTTTTATTGTGAATTATGCGATAGTTTGCATGGGAGAACATTAGCTTTACATTCGCCCTATAGTATATCATTTCATTGCCATGGTTATAATCCCCTCCATACATCATCAACTAACCAAAGGGTATATACCCTGCAAGCCTGCCCTCCCTCCCCTGCCCCGGCCATCAGCACACAACCCCTCTCCCTCTCTGGGTCTAGAGTCCCCAGCTTCTCCATCTCTCCACATCATCATCTTTGCCTCCATCTCTGGCATCACTGCTTCTCCGGGTAGGGTCCCACTCTCTGCTCTTCTTCCTTGATGGCCCCAGGGACCTCTGCTCCTAGACTGAAAAGTTAATCACTCCCCTCCTTACTAGAAAGCATCTACCTTTACATTTCCAACCCTCACAATCAGTCCTGATAACAATTATTCACTATTGTATCACAAGCGACCTATCCACATTATAGTTATTACTTGTTGAAAGGAACTTTTCAGCTAAGTGGAGAAGATGAGGTTAATAACCAAATAGGGAAGAGATAAAATTTTATAAGGCTCTTAAAGGTTTAATATAGTTTTATAAATGGCACACTGCAGGATTGTAGTACTGTGACTCATAGGAGTGAAATCTTGCTAAGTTAGTCTATTTATGTGATACCCCTATGATTTTTTAAATTGTTCATCTTCTGGAATGACTAGAAAAAGATAGCTTAATAAAGACAAATACTTTCATACATACAGATATAGGTCAGATCTCTCTAGAAACACCAAACAAGAGCTATTACTTTATAGCTCACTTAATGATTTCATTATTTTCAAATGAACTCAAATGCTGGCACCATAGGAAAAACACTGAACTTCTAACCCCAAGATCTGTTCTTGTAACTCACCAGACACTCCTCAGAAACCCAATACAGGGTCTCTCTATGAGTTGGAACCAACTTGCTGAGAATTAACACCACCAAAAACAGCTAGTATTAGGAAACTTTTATTTAAGGTATTAGACTATCGACCTGGTAATTTTAAAAACTGAGTTTGTCTGCAGAAGTTACTCTGTATAAGAGGAATTTAATGTTAAGTCATTGAAGTAATGTGGAGGCATTGAGAAGAAATTTAGCAGGTTCATAGAACAGTGGTAACTGTAATTCTAATTCTAATGATTTAACCCAGGGGATACAAGGAGAAATCATTGAAATACTTCACTGCTGTTCATTTAAACAATGAGAAAATTGGAATGATGATCTCTCAAATTCATTGGTACTATAATTTATTAAATTGATGCATCAAAATATCAAATACCATAAGTTCTCTTCAGTGAAATATATGAGAGTTTTCAATCTTCACTGATTTTAAAAAGTATTTTCGTAGTAAGGTGAATAGGGTATTTCTTAAAATGCATTATTAAATCTGATTCACTGATTTTAAAAAAAGTTATTTTCATAGTAATGTGAATAGGGTATTTTTAAAAATGTATTATTAAGTCTGATTCACAAAGAAAACCAATATATTAGAAACTTAAAAAAAAAAAAAAAGTAGTAGAAATTAACTGATCTGGTGAGCTATCTTTTTACAATCATTCCAGAACATTGAAGACATTTCTAAACTGGCAGGCGTGTCAGGTGACTGGTCTAATTTAGCAATAGTCCACGTCTATGTGTCACAGTGCTGGGATCCTTTAGTGTGTCATTTATAAGTAGAAGCTGAATGAATATTAAAGTTATAAGAATATTCAGTGGTATTAACTTTACGTTAGAGATGAAATAGTTTTAAATCTGTTCCTATGTTTGTTATCAATATTTATATTCGTTTTTATTATTATAATGATAAGTGGAACTTAAAGTAACTTGTTCTGGTTTCGATTCTAGATTCCATGAACAACATTTTTTGTTGTTTCTTTTTGCTTTCATTTTTGAGAGAAGATTTAAGGCATTTTAAGGTAAATTAGGAAGTTTTATATACGAATATAACCACTAGAAAATAACATAAATATCTCCTGGTGTGGCACTTGTGAGTTAATGCGCTGGACTGCAAAGCTGGTTTGAACCGCAAAGTTAGCAGTTGCTCCTTGGAAACCTTATGCAGCGTCGCTATGCCTTGGAACCGACTCGATGGCATTTAACAACAATAACAATTATATGTTTGAATATTAACCACTTAAATATTTAGTATGTTCCTTATTTTAGTATTTTTCACTTAAACTATAATTATTTCCCACTGATAGGTCATTATACCAGTAAGCATAAGATACAACTGTATTCAACATTAATGATATATTTTTAATAGTTTTTTAAAATAATTTTAGACCTTTTGATCTTCAGGAAATTTGTTTCTTACTGTTCTATCTTTCCTAAACCTCTGAGACACTGAAATTTAGTAGAGGCATTTCACTTATAATAAACAGTGATAATATGTAACAGTTGTTATTGCTTTTAAGTGCTGTTGAATTGGTTCCGACTCAGCGACCCTGTATAGGTTTTCCGAGGAGCAGCTGGTATATTTGAACCCTCGCTGTTGTGGTTCACTGTCTAGTGCTGTTCCTACAGCACCACACCAGGAGTCCATATGTAACAGTTGTTGTTGTTGTTAAGTGCCGTCGAGTTGGTTCCGACCCATAGCGACTCTGTATAGGATTTCCGAGGAGCAGTTAGTGAGCTTGAACTGCCAACCTTGCAGTTCAAACGGCTTTGCAGTCTGGCGCATTAACCCACAGCACCACACCAGGACTCCATATGTAACAGTAAGACAATGAAAAAGCAGTGTTTAGAAAGCAAAATATAAAGGAAAACTTGAACTGCTATATTCTTAGCTTAGAAAAGTTGTGTTGGTTAAATAACTATATTTAAAAAAATGTCTCTGATAAGAGAGAGAGAGAAAAAAAAGAAAAGAAACAGGGGAATCTTTGCACTTGACCACAATCTAATCTAAGAAGTTTAACTCTGCTCAGGTACATTATTTGAAATTTTATAGAAGATAATTGCTTCATGTATTTATATTTTCATGATTTCAGTAATCAAGTCAGTTAAACTGACTTGTATGGGTAGAAATAGACAAAACTCATGACCAGCCTAGTGAAACTTCAAAAAATATTATTTTCCATCTGATTTATGTGAATTCATTTGCAAAAGTAATAACTATTCAACAAAAATAAAGAATTTTAGACGTGTACCTGAGAATTCAACAGTATTATTAGTATTCCCAGTATAAATAAGCATTCTTTCTTTCATGCTATATCTGTTTCTTCTATCTATGGTTAGTGTAGTGTTGTTGTTGTTAAGTACCATCGAGTTGATTCCAACGCATAGCAACCATGTATAGGGTTTCCAAGGAGCAGCTGGTGAGCTTTGAACCAATGACCTTGCAGTTCAAATGGCTTTGCAGTCTGATGCATTAGCCCACAGCGCCAAACCAAGACTCCATGGTTAGTATAAAAGTTCTAGACTACAGGTCACAAGATTGATGGTTCAAGCCCGCCAGTCACCAAGGGGAAAGATGAGGCTTTCTACTACCACAACACTTAGGAAAGCCTATACAGAGTAACCATGAGGTGGACTGATGCAAAAGCACTTAACAGCATGGTAGAAATATATATTCTAATGGGACTGGGAAAGAGGTAAACATATATATGATCGATAGAATTTTGATATCTAGTGTGTTATTGTACAGGTCATTGTATGAGTGTTCTGTGGTTTCTTTGACAAATTTCCACAAACCTGGTCATTTAAAACCACAGAAATGTATAGCTTCATAAGTCTAAAATTAAAAAACGAAAGGTTGATGGGTCAAACTAACCAGATGCTCCTCGGAAACTCTATGCAAGATCGCTATGAGTTGGACCAACTTGATGGCACTTCACAACAACAACGATACACTAAAACTGAGAGGACTGCTCTCCCTGTAAAGATGCTAAGAAATAATTGATTCCTTGTCTTTCCAACTTCTGGTGACTGCCAGCATTCCTTGGTTTCTGACTGCATCAATTAATTTATCTGTTAATCTTCCACATTTAAAAGGTGCATTGGAAATGTATAAAGGAATGTAGAAACTGTTAAACTTTGCACATTTAGACTATGTATAGACCAAAGAGAGTATGTGTATTATTTATAAACAGTTTTATCTTTTAACTCAACCAAATATTCATTGAGTACCTAGACCATAGAAGAATAGATGCATTTGAATTATGGTGTTGAAGAAGAATATTGAAAGTACCGTGAATTTGTAGAAGAATGAGCAAATTTCTCTTGGAAGAAATACATGCAGGAAATGCCTTTGAAATGAGGATAACAAGACTTCACCTGTCTTTCTTTGGACATGATGTTAGGAGGGGTCAGTCCCAGGAGAAGGACATCATACTTGGTAGGGTGGAGGTTCATCAATAAAACAAGACCCCAATGAGAGGGATTCACACAGTGCAGCAACAATGACCTCAAGCATAACACCAGCTGTGAGGATAGTACAGACTGGCAGTCTTTTATTCTACTGTGCATAGGATCTCTATGAGTCAGAACTAACTTGATGGAACCTAACAACAGCAACAAGGCCAGGGGCAGACTGGGGAACAGACCATCAATTACTCATATGCAAATTCAAACTGAAGCTGAAGGAAATGAAAACAAGTCCACTAGCCAAAAATATGACTTTGAATTTATCCCACCTGAATTTAGAGATCATCTGAAGACAGATTTGATAATATAACACTAAAGACTGAAGACCAGAAGAGTTGTGGGATAACATCAAGAACATTATCCATGAACAAAGCAAAAAGTCATTGAGAAGACAAGAAAGATGAAAAGGTCAAAATGGATGTCAGAAGAAACACTGAAACTTGCTCACCAGCATAGAGATGTTAAAGCAAATGGAAGAATTAAGGAGGTACAAGAGCTGAACAGAAAATTTCAAAGATCAGCTCAAGAAGATAAAGCCAAATATTATAACAAAATGTGCAAAGATCTGGATTCAGAAAACCAAAAAGGAAGAACATGCTCAGCATTTCTCAGGCTGGGAGAACTGAAGAAAAAAATCAAGCCTCGACTTTCGTTATTAAAAGATTCTTTGTACAAATTACTGAATGATGCAGGGAGCATCAAGAAAAGATAGAAGAAATACACAGAGTCACTTTACCAAAAGGAAATGGTTAATGTTCAACCATTTCAAGAGGTAGCATATGATCCAGAGCCAATGATACTGAAGGAGGAAATCTAAGGTGCATTGAAGGAATTGGCAAAGAGCAAGACACCAGGAATTGATATTGAATAATAATTGAATTTTTCAAGAAAGTGGGGTAGCCCAGGAGGCACTCACTCATCTCTGCCAGGAAATTTGGAAGACAACTATCTGGCCGACTGATTGGAAGCGATCCATATTTGTGCCCTTTCCAAAGAGAGGTGACCCAATGGAATGCGGAAATCAGCTGACAATCTCTTTGATATCCCATGCAAGTAAAGTTTGCTAAAGGTAATTATGAAATGACTACAATCATACAGTGACAGAGAACTTCCAGAGGTTCAAGCCAGATTCAGAAGAGGCTGTGGAATGAGGGATATCATTGCTGATGTCCGATGAATCTTGGCTGAAAGCAAGAGAATATCAAAAAATGTTTACCTGTGCTTTATTGACTATGCAGAGACTTTTGATTGTATGGATCATGACAAGCTATGGCCAACATTGTGAAGTATGAGTATTCCAGAACACTTAATTGTGCTCATGAGGAATCTGTACCTGGACCAAGAGGCAGTTGTTCAAACAGAACATGGGGACACTGAATGGTTTAAAATTAAGAAAAATGTGCGACAAGGTTTTATTCTTTCACCATACTTACTCAACCTGTATGCTGAGCAGATAATCCAGGTTATATGAAGAAAAACATGGCATCAGGATTGGAGGAAGACTCATTAACAACCTGCGATATGCACATGATACAACCTTGCTTGCTGAAAGTGAAGAGGACTTAAAACATTTACTGATGAAGATCAAAGAGCCTTCAGTATGGATTACATCTCAATGTCAAGGAAGCAGAAATCCTCACCACTGGACCAATAAACAACATTCTTATCAAAGGAGAAAAGATTGAAGTTGTCAAGGACTTCATTCTCCTTGTATCAACTATCAACACTTATGGAAGCAGCAGTCAAGAGATCTATCGGCATATTGCAGTAGGCAAATCTGCTGCACAAGACCTTTTTAAAGTGTTGAAGAACAAAGATGTCAGCTTGAGGACTAAGGTGCGCCTGACCCAAGCCATGGTATTTTCAATAACCTCATATGCATGTGAAAGCTGGACAGTGAATGAGGAAAACCATAGAAGAATTGATGCTTTTGAGTTATTGTGATGGATGAGAATATTGAAAGTGCCAAAAGAAACAATAGATCCATTTTAGAAGAAGTGTAGCCAGAGTGCTCCTTGGAGGCCAAGATGGCCAAACTTCGTCTCTCATATTTCGGACATATTGTCAGGAGGGGCCAGTCACTGGAGAAGAATATCATGTTTGTTAAGATGGAGGGTCAGAGGAAAAGAGGATGACCCCCAACGAGATGGATTGGCCAAGTGGCAGCATGGATGGACTCAAGCATGACAATAGTAGTAAGGTTGGTCCAGGATTGGGCAGTGTTTCATTCTGCTGTGCATAAGGTTGCTATGGGTTGGTACTGATTCGTGGCACCTAACAACAGCAACAGCAACAGTTTGTGTGAGACACTCTGTTCTAGTCAGCTACCAATCATGAACACGACCTCTTTAGCATGTTAAAGATCAAAAATATCTCCTTGAGGACTAAGGTCCACCTAACTCAAGCCATGGTATTTTCTCATATGCATGAGAAAGGTGAACTATGAATAAGGAGAAACAGAGAGGACTTGATGGATTTAAATTTTGGTGTTGATAAAGAATAACGAATATACCATGGACTGTCAGAAGAATGAACAAATATGCTTTAAAAGAAGCACCTATTGGATTTTTCCTTGAAAGTGACAATAGTGAGACTCTCTTGTACTTTGGACATGTTGTCAGAAAGGACAAACTTCTGCTTGGTAAATTGAGGGTCAGCAAAAATGAGGAGGGTTCTCAATGAGATGAGTTGACACAATCTCAGCAGCAATTGACTCAAACATAACAGTAAGTGTGAGGCTAACTCAGGAACAGATACGTTGTGTTCTGTTGAACATAGGATTACTATGAGTTGTAACCAACTTGAAGGCACGTAACAACATCAATCCTGTGAAGAACTTGAGTCAGAGTGGGGAAGTGGCACAGTCGGAGTGTCTCTTTCAGGGGTCTGCAACGTTGTATGTCAAAAAACATCTAGTACATGGGAAACTGAAAAGATGGAGTTTGAATTCTGCCTTTGCTATTTATTAAGTGCCTAAACTTGTAAAAAAGAAATAAAAATCTATCTCTTTGAGGTTCTACTGAATGAAAATAATGATGACAGTTTCAACAGGGTTTATGGCAAAGATGAGGAAAAGAGTTTTATTTAGAGTAAATAGTATAATTTTAAAACTCTGTATGAACTCCCTTCCAGGGCTTGGCTGTTGGTTGATGGAGTAAAAACTCAAGAAGGAATTTCTAAACCATTCTCCTTGTTTCCATTCTTGACATAGTACAGCTTGTGGCTTATACCCCCTAGTGTGCTATAAAGGTAGTGGCTACAATTGGCAACTTAATATGAAATAGACTAAAATAAAATATTTAAAAATAGAGTGCATTTTAGATGTTGTTAAGTGCCGTCAAGTCGGTTCCAACTCATAACAGTCCTATATAAGGTTTCCAAAGAGCAGCTGGTGGGTTTGAACTACTGACCTTGTGGTTCATAGTCCAGTGCTGATCCTGCAGTGCCATACCAGATAGTGTGGATAAAAATTGGTTTATGAAAATATTTAGTGTCTATAAATACTACCATGTATTATGTGGTCATAAAAATATGTCTTAAATATAACACCCGCCCTTTAAGAAGCCCAGACTCTTAGTGTGACTTGGAGGGTGTTTTCTCCTCATTGATCTCTGTAGCTTAGCTTTCTGCCACCACCTGTTTCCAGACTTCAGGATTCTTGCTCCTAGAGCCCCCTTTACCTGACTTTTCTTCCTACACTAGTTCTTCAAACTGATTTGAAGTTTACCAGCCTTGTGAATTACCAGTTTGTTGAGTTTTTTTCCCATTGGTAAACAAGTAAGTTGTAAAGAAAAACATAAGTGACGTTCAATTATAAGCTTTCTCAACTATTGTGAATGCCTTTTAGATCCCTTAACCTGTAATGTCAACTACAGTCAGTTCACAAGTGCTCTTTTGGGTTCACATCATACAAAATCCCTCCTATGGCTAACCCAGTCTGCCTTTCAGCATTCCCTTTAATTATCAAAATAACAGGAGTTAGGAACATGGAATTTGTTTTTGACATTTCTCTCTGTATGGCATGAATAAGTCAGTTTAGTTCTTTGAGCAACATTTTTCTAATTATCAAATGGTAAAATAATGGCAACTTCAGAAGGAAATAGCTGCGTGCCCATGTGAAATGAATATAGCTGAGTTGCTGATCACTTTCTCCGTTCCTAGTTCCGTGACCTCGTATCTGGAGTCAGCTCTTCTGCATGCTTCTCTTGAAGTCAGCCCTTCTCCAATTGCAGCATTGATCCTATTTATGTTACAATTCTCTATCCTTTAAAACTATTTTGCTAGAGTTTGGGATATTTCCAATGAAAAAGTTTTGTTGAATGTAAATGAATAAAAGAAATCGCTTAAAATTTTTTACAAAAGCAAAAAGTGTACATTTTATTTTAATACTTCAGATAAATTATTTCTGATTACTTTTGGGGGGTTAAAATCTATATCATAATTGGAGTTCTATGATAAAATGGCATTTGTTCATACAAAGCAGTCTTTTTTTTTAAAGTAGTGTTGATTGATCCAATTTATATAATGACATTAGTAGTACAGGCCACAAAGGAAGGATCTACCATTTCATATCCACCAAAGGAGGGGTGACTTATATCCTCTATGTATGAGTCACAACAACAGTTTTTAGAGTTTCAGACATGTCTTAACCAGATATGATGTCTGCTATAGAGAGAAGTTGATGTCTTTGAAGTAATATGCCTGCTGCCTGGTTTACAATGACTTAACCTTTCATATCACAAGTATAGACTCCCAGCCAGTGCAGATCTGCCTGTCTGTAGAATCACAGAAAGTCAGCATTAGCATGATTTATTCACAACCATCCATCCTTGTGAAGAATTTTATTTCTGGTTTCTCTGATTGACATTCCTTTCCCATGCCTATCTGTTGGTGTTAAGTGCTGTAAGTTGGTTTCAACTCATAGTGACCCTGTATTAGTGTTTCTGAGAAGCAACTCGTGGCTTTGAACCACCAATCTTGTGGTTAGCAGGCCAGTGCTTATCTTATAGGACAACTCCAGGACTCCATCCTTGTTAGCCTTATCAGTATCTGACTTAGCCTTCTAGTCCAAATGGCACTTCTTTTGCAAAGCTTTCCCCAAGTTTGTAGTGAAGACAGATAATTCTATTACTTCATTGCCATATAGTGTTGCTTATAATTCTTTTTTGAAATTTATATTATGCCTTGTGTTATGGTGACTTATAAATCTTTTCTGTCTCCTTAGCTATTTTACAAGCTCACAAAAGCAAAGACCTTATAACTCATTTTTACATTCCTTCCCCATTTAGTAGAGGTTTATGCCCATAACAATCAGTCAGTAGTCACTGAATGAATGAATCACTCAATGCTAAGTGTTTACACCATGGTTTAAGCTTAATCACAAACTACGAGGTTGACATTAATCATATCCATATACTCAGTACTTAAATATACTTTCCATTTCATATCTAAAAATAAAAAGGATATAAACCTGTGAATCTGCAGGATAAAATTTTGTTAATTTTGTGAAAAATGTATCTAGTGATATAACCCAAACAAATCATACCCATTTTGCAGAAGAAATAGGTAACAGGTTGCCTGGCATAAAATATGAAACATAAAGTGTATGCATTCGATAAAGAATTGTGCTAATTAAAAATACAACATTGCTTTTAGAGTAGTTCATTCAACCCTGAAGCGCATAAATATAAGTATATCTAAAACACATTCTGTATATGATTTGTTGAAGACACACACTGACCCAAGGTTTAAAAAAATGTTGAAGGGACAGTCATACTCTTTACTGTCTTGCATTTTTGTAAACATAGATAATGAAAGCCCTTCCTGAAACTTTTTTTTTTTTGTATTGAATGATAAATTTGTAAACTTAATGTTCATAATTTTTTTTTTAAGTTTTTATTGTGAATTAAGTGAAACTTTACAGGGCAGATCATCAGTTTCACATTCAGCAAATCATATACTTTGTTTCATTACAATAATTATAATCCCCACCATGTACCATCAATTAACAGTATTTCTCTCTATTCATTTTAGCTTTTTTAAAAAAACAACAACAACAAAAACACTCAGACATATATAATAATTTACACCACCAAAGGCCATATTCTGCAAGCCTGCTTCCTGGGCACCAGCTCTCAGTCCCTCTCTTTCCATGAATCTAGAGTCCTCGGCTGCACCCTATCACCAAGTCCCCATCTCCCCATCCTTCATGCTTCTCTGGATAAGGTCCTGTATTCCACTTGTGTTCCTCTCCTTTGATGGCCCTGCTGTCCTCTGCTTCCTTCCCCTTTTTAAAGCTAGTTTGTGATTTAGCAATTAGGCATGCTGATATTTAGCAAGTTTGTAAGAGTCTGAAATTAGACAAGCAAAGACATTTCTGTTTTGAAATGCCGTCTTCCATTTTTTATGGAAGCTGTTGAAAATACTTGAAATCTATAAACACTCTTTAGAAAATATGAGGCCTATGTAAATCCCTTGACATTTTATATTTGTAACAGTGAGCACATTATCAAGCACAAGTAAGTTGAATAGATACTCAGTGAATGAATAAATGAATTGTTCTATTTTATAAAGCATGGATAAAAATACTTTAAATGATCATGTTCTAAGACACTAGTGGTGGTGGTGTGCAATGGAGTCAGTTCCAACTCATAGCGACCCTACATAGGGTTTCCAAGGTGGTAAATCTTTACAGAAGCAGAAAGCCTCATCTTTCTCCCATGAAACAGCTGGTAGTTTCCAGCTGCTGACCTTGAGGTTAGCATCCCAATTTGTAACCACTATGCTAGAAACCCATATATATATTGAACAACTTCTATTAAATTTCTTTAGTCTCTTCAATATAGAAAATACACAGCAGTCCTCATTTGTATTTATTCAAACTCATGTAACTGAGATTTGATATAGGCCATTATTATAATAAATAGTTTTTATTGAATATATAAGTCTCAAGGCTCAGTGTACCCATCTGTTTTGATATTCCTGAAGATATTGACAGGATCCAAGACATAAAACTTTTTGTTTTATATTCATTATGTGGCCACTGTTTTCATGCCTATCCAGAGTATTGAATTTGACATGAAATATGGAGGCAAAATAGATGTGTGATGCCAATAAAATGTAAGCTACAAATACAAAACAGGATCCAAGAAATTGTGCAGAACATTATAGTAGACAAGTAAAAGTACTTGGAGTGACTGTTTATGAGCTAAATATGTAAACTTACCTACCACAAAATGAGAAATGTGGTGTCCACATAACTCAGAATGATTTTTTTGTGTAATACTGTTATAAAAGAATATGTGTGTGTGTGTGTGTGTGTGTGTGTGTTTAAAGAGTTTAGCATAAGGTACAGAACGCAGCCCACATTTAATAATTCATGAACACAACTGTCATAAATACAAATAAAGAAAAGTGCAATGATGGTAGCTATTATCAGGGATAGAAAACCTTATATAAACTGTAATCTAAATGTTGTTTATTGTAGTGTTGACCCTAGAGGTCTATGTAATTTGAAGATTCTCCATTGATTTTTTTATAATCAATCTTTACCATTAAATTATCATTCATGACCATGCCCCCACATGGGAAATGGTCAGTGAGTATCTGTAGAATACAATTTATTGTCTTCTCCTCCACTCAGAAGTAACTCTGTATCTGTCCAGTCTGCACCCAGAACTTCATGAGCAGCCATATCATAGAGAGGAACTTTACTACTTCTTGTATCCCACAGTTTGACAGTTATATAAAGAACCTGAGATTAGTTACTGTTCATGAGTAAGACACCACTTTACTGATGTGACCCAGCCAGTATGTGATGTTAGGGATAGTGACACCAAAGAACCATCTTTAGTTCGGGGATTCCATAGTTTAGTATGCCTATCTGTGCTCCCGGATGCTAAACGTTTACAAAGTGATGAATAGGAGATAAAATTAAAAACTTTATTTCCACAAAGTTGACTTAAGACTGTCAGTCTCAATATCCTACACTCTAATTATGTGGCCCTGAGATGCACTGCAAACTTCTTCAGCATCTGACCATAAAAGAAGAAATGGCCTCCGTGTGGCCAGAGAGGGTCACCATGGGAGTCCTTGTTAGCCTCAACTGCTCTGTTTTCTGTTTCTTTCTGGGTCAGTTTATGGGTTCCTCCATTTTGCCTTCATCTGTAGGGACTGTGGATCAGATGTTTAGCATCTTATCCCAGGAGCCACTGCAAAATTTAGTTCTCCGTAGCAGTGTACAGCTTTCATTTTGTTTCTCTCTATAGTCCATTCTCATAAGCGAATAGCATGATCCATGGAAGCACTCAGTCGTAAGCAAGACAAACTATCTTTTTTCACCACATCTTTGACAACATCTGCGTGTCCCACAATTGTCATTATTGACTTTCCTTCCAAGGGCCAGATTCGAGAAGTCTTCTCATAGGAGCCAGTTAAAACCCATTCTTCTGCTTGTGTAACTGAACTGATGCAGTCATCGTGAAACATGCATTGCTCGGGCTGCGGTGCAGTGTACATCTCCACATATTCTAGTTCCACAACCTCTTATGATGAGATGTTTTCCAGTTCCATATGTTGGACCAAAGACATTAGTAGAGACTGGACCTTGACAAGGAAGTTAAAGTCCACATGTTTGTGGAATTCATTTTTGGCCACAATAAGTTTATTAATGATGTTATTAAGTCCAACAATTTCTGAGGCCGTAGGAATTGAAAAAGGAACATTATCTACCATATATTTCTTGTTGTCAGTGTAGCAGCGTGTCTGCATGAGCCATGGTAAGGTGAAAGATGCCCACAGAAAGATATGGGCATTACCTATCTAATCACTTGGTAATACAAAAAGAGGCAGCTCTAAATTCAAGAAGCTATATTTTTAAGACCACAGGAATAACGTTTCAAGTGACTGAATTATGGAGAATCAAGTTCTAATAAAGCAGAAGACAATGTATTACTACAGACTGGTTAGTAAACTTCCTGTCTCCCACCAAACTAGATAAAGCCCTTAGCCACTGGATCAATTTGGACTTATAGTGACTTTAGGGTGGTAGTGGCTGTGTGCCACCGAGTCAGTTCCAACTCATAGCTACCTTGTATAGACTTTCTGAAGCTGTAAATATTTATAGAAGCAGAAAGCCTCATCTTTCTCCTGTAGAACAACTGGTATATTCTTACTACTGACCATGTGGTTGGCTGTCCAGCTTGTAATCCACTCCACTGCCAGGGCTCCTTATAGTGAGTGACCTTATAGTAAAAGTAAACCTGCCCCATTGGATTTTCAAAGCTGTAAATCTTTACAGAAGCAACCTGCTTCATCTGACTCCTGCACAATAGCTGATGATTTTGCCAAGCTTTCATTTAGCATCCGACTACTGTAAGTACTGCGCCACAAGGCCTCCTTTCCCTGTATCCACCTAGAGTAAAGTGAAATGCTATATCATTAATTTATTTGAAGATATATATTAAAGAACTGATTTCTAAACTTTATTGTACTTTGGAATCACCAGAGTTTTTTTGTTTTGTTTTGTTTTGTTTTGTTGTTTTTTTTTAAAGACCTACTAATTGTCTCCTTTCTATGGGACATTCTAATTTAATTAACAGATGTGTGAATTGGGCATCTATCTCTATTTCTTGAAGTTTGGGTCATTCTAACAAATGTAAGGACAATGGTATTAAAATATTGAGAAATACATTCAATGCAGTAGAGATGACTCTCAGAATTGTTGTACTATCTAAAGCAAAATAGACTAAGAAGTTTTTTACACCTTTTCATTGTTGTTGTTGTTGTTATGTGCCATGGAGTTGGTTCCGACCCATAGCGACCCTGTACAGGGTTTCCGAGGCTGTAAAGCTTTATGGGAGCAGAAAGCCTCATCTTTCTCCCATGGAACAGCTGGTAGTTTCGAACTGCCAACCTTGAAGTTCGCAGCCCAATTTGTAACTGCTACGCTATCGAAGCTCCTTAGTTGTTGTGAAATTGACTCTGACTCATGACCACCTTATTTATAACAGAATGATTGTTGGGATGTTAGAATCTACTGATGAGGCTATTGTGGTTATTCTAAGTCCCAGGGCCCATCTTTCAGAACTATACCAGACACTAATCTGTTGTGAAGGATCTTGGTAGTGTATTGGTTACAAGTAGGGCTGCTAACCTTAAGGTCAGTAGTTAGAAACAACCAGCTGCTCCACGGGAGAAAGATGAGGCTTTCTTTACCCGTAAAGATTTACAGCCTCAGAAACCTGTACAGGGTCGCTATGAGTCGGAACCAACTCTATGGCATACTACCACCGCCACCACCACCCATCTGCTGTGATTCATAAAGCTTTCATTGTGGATCAAGTAGATCACCAGGTTTTTCTTGCTATTCCGTCTTAGTCTGTAAACTCAACTGAAACCTTTCTATTATGAATGGCCCTGTTAGTATTTATTTTAAACATCAGTGGCATAGTTTCCAGGATCAAAGCAACACAAGGCATCACAGTATGACAAACTGACAGATGGGTGGTGAGTTTTATACATTAGCTACCTTCTATAAATTTTAAAGACCATTAAAATGATCATGCTTTTGGTGTTGTTATGTGCCGTCAAGTTGGTTCTGACTCATAGCAACCCTATTTACAACAGAAGGAAATAATACTCTTGTGCTTTGCTCACAATTTTGCTTGAGATCATTTTTGCAGCCACTGTGTTAATCCATCTTATGGAAGTTCTTCCTGATTTCCACTGACCTTCATGATGCCCTTCTCCTGGAACTGATCCTTCCTGATAGCATGTCCAAAGTATCTGAAATCATGTCTCACCATACTCACTGCAAAGGAAAATTCTGGTTGTACTTCTTTCAAGAACGACTTGCTCATTTTTCTAGCAGTCCAGGACTATTGACTATTGAATATTCTTTGCCAAATAATCAAGAAATGACTAAAAGGCATTCATTCTCCTGTCTTTCTTGTTCATTGCCAGCTTTTGCATATATAAGAGATGACTAAAAATACCATGACTTGTATCCAGTTCACCTTAGCCTCAAAGTGACATCTTTGCTTTTTACAGTTTTGAAAGATCTTTAGCAGCAGATGTGTCCAATGTAATATGTCTTTTGATTTCTTGACTGCTGCTTCTATGGACTTAGATTGTGGATACAAGTAAAATGAAATCCTTGAAAGCATCAGTCTTTTCTCAATTTATCATGATATTATTTATTGGTTCATTTGTGAGGATTTTTGTTCTTTGATCTTCATCAACAGTAAATGTTTCAAATCTGCTTCACTTTCAACAAACAAGATTGTGTTACTTGCATATCACAGGTTATTAATGAGTCTTCCTCCAGTCCTGTTAGTATTTATTTTAAACATCAGTGGCGTAGTTTCCAGGATCAAAGCAACACAAGGCATCACAGTATGACAAACTGACAGATGGGTGGTGAGTTTTATACATTAGCTACCTTCTATAAATTTTAAAGACCATTAAAATGATCATGCTTTTAGTGTTGTTATGTGCCGTCAAGTTAGTTCTGACTCATAGCAACCCTATTTACAACAGAAGGAAATAATACTCTTGTGCTTTGCTCACAATTTTGCTTCTGAATGCAGTCCAGCATCTCTGATCATTTACTCAGCATACAGATTGAAAACGTACTGGTTTGGTGAACAAATACTAACCTGACACATAAATTTCCTGATTTTAAATCATGCATGTTCACCTTATTAATTTCAAACAACTGCCTCTTGGTTTATGTATGGTTCTCTGAGCAAAATTAAGTGTTTTGGAATTTCCATTCTTCTCAATCTTATCCATAATTTGTTATGATTCATATAGTCCAATGCCTTTTTGTAGTTAATAAAACATCATTCTTATATTCTGTGCTTTCAGTCAAGAAATATCTAACATTAGCAATATCTAACATCATCCCTCATACCATGTCCTGTTTTGAATCTGGCATAAGAATCCAGATCCATTTTCTTACTAGGAGAGATGAGAGTGGAAATCATCATTGAAGAGAAGAGTAGGTTGTTGTATGAGTTTAAATCACCTGGACATTTTCACTACTTAGTTGTACTTGTTGTTAGTTGCTATCAAGTTGCTTCTGATTCATGGTAACCTTATATATTAAAATAATAAAATGTTGCCTAGTTTTGTGCCTTCTTAATGACTATTGATGTGTTTGAGTCCGTTGTTTTTGTTCTTGTTTTAGGTGCATTTGAATTCAACAGAATGAAATACTGCCTGGGCCTGGGCCTTCCCCACAATTGTTGTTATGTTAGAACCCATTGTTGCAGCCACTGTTGTCAACTTACCTGTGATATTTAGGGTTTTGTGTCTACTTGAATGGGTTGGTTTGACAATTCAGATGTGCTATTCCCATGGTGAACTCTATTACAGCATAGTTACCTCTATGATGATTAAATCTGAGCAGTCAATCAATTGAAAGGATGTTTCCATGGGGTTGTGGCCTGCTCTCAGTGTAATGGACAAGCAGAAAAAGCTTGTTTTCTTCTGCTGATAACCTGAGACTCTTCAAGTTTATATCATTTCTTTGAAATAAACTTCTCTTTATACATATATAGATATATATAACATATAAAATACATATACACATATATAAGTTTCACTGGTTTTGTGTCTCTTAGGAAGCCCCCACTCCACGACACCATCCCATTGTGGATATTCATTTGTTGACACTGGCCCTCTGATTTATCAAGCACGATGACCTTCCAGAGTGACTGATAATACTGATAATATGTCTCCCAACCTCACCTCTAAGGAACACTCTGGCTGTACTTCTTCCATGAAAGATGTGTTTGTTCTTCTGGCATTTGTGGTATATTTAGTATTTTTGGCAACAACATAATTCACAGGCATCAATTCTTTTTCTGTCTTTCTAATTATCCAGCTTTCAAATACATATGAAATGATTTTTAACATAGCTTGAGTCATTCACACAGGTATTCATTAAAGGCAGTTGTATAAACAAGGGATGCTATAATTTGTAGCATAGCTTGTCTCTTGAGTCAATTTCTTTTGAGATATAAATGAGAATAAACAATTAATCAGGGATCAGAGGGACCTGACTGCTACCGAGAAAGAAGAACCAGAAGTAGATTGTGTTCCTTGAATTCAGGTTCCCTGCATTGAAACCCTCTTAAACCCAGCACAGGATTGATGACAAATGCCAATCAAGTGTTCTGGAATTCCCATTCTCATAATGTTATCCACAAATTGTCATGATCCTTGCAGCTGAATGCCCTTGCCTGTGATTTTATTGATATTGTTCAATAATTTTCACATTCTATTGAGTCACTGTTCTTAGAAATGTGCATGGATATGTATCTCTTCAAGTAGCTTTGCCAGGTCTCTATCTTTCAGATTTTTTTTGGCATAGAAGAGTGAATGTTTCCAGCATTGCTCCATTGAGATATCTCAATTGGTGTCTCATTGATTTAGTGCTGCTACAGCAGGAATGACATAAGTGGTTGTCTTTATCAAATAGAAATGTATTCCCTCACAGTTTAAGAGACTTAAAAGTTCAAATTTAGAGTATTAGATCCAGGGGAAGGATTTCTCTTTGTCAGTTCTGGGAAAAGGCCCTTCTCTCCTTTCAAAATTGCAGGCTCATCATTCACTGAAGATGCCCATGTGCATTAGTATTAGTTTTCTGTTGTTGTTGTTGCTAGGTGCCATTGAGTCAGTACCGACTCACAGCGACCATATGCACAGCAGAACGAAACAATTTCCTAACCTGGGCCAACCTCACTACTGTTGCCACGTTTGAGTCCATCGATGCTGCCACTTGGCCAATCCATCTCGTTGGGAGTCTTCGCTTTTTCTCTGACCCTCCATCTTACCAAACATGATATCCCTCTCTAATGACTGGTCTCTCCTACCCTCATATTTCGTCCGAAGTATGAGAGA
>NW_006408905.1:1852362-1859268 GCF_000296735.1 Chrysochloris asiatica
CTCAGTGTTTAGAAAAATAGAAAAATACATTCGTTAAATAATTTCTAAAGGAACGAATCAAGTAAGGTGAAGATTATATATATATATATGGAGCTCTGGTACCGTAGTGGTTATGAATTGGGCTGCTATTCTCAGGGTCATCAGTTTGGAACTACCAACTGTTCCTCGGGAGAAAGATGAGGCTTTCTGCTCCTGTAAAGATTTAAAGCCTCGGAAACCCTGTATAGGGTCGCTATGGGTCGGAATTGACTCGACAGCAGTTAACAACAACAATAACATAGGGTATATATGTACTTCAAAAAATCTGTTGAAGAAATTGAAAAATGATGAATTTTTGTTTCCTGGTGGTACTGTGGGATAAGTGTTGAGCTGCTAACTGCAGAGTCACTGAGTCAAACCAATAGTTCAAATCAGTCATTCTGCAGGGGAGAAAGAAGAGGCTGTCTGCTCTCATAACGGTTTATAACCTTTAAAACCCTATATAGGGTTAATATGAGTCAGGATAGACTCTATGGCAGTGGTTTGGGTTTTGGTATGTATATATATATATAGTGGTGGCGTGCCGTGGAATCGATTCCGACTCATAGCGATGTTCTGTAAATCCGAGGTTGTAAATCTTTATGGGAGCAGAAACCCTCATCTTTCTCCCACAGAACAGCTGGTAGTTTCGAACTGCTGACCTTGCAGTTCATATACTTTTTTTTTAATTTTCTGCTCCGGTGATGATTTACAGCATTGGAAACCATGTATGAATCAGAACCGACTCTACGGCATATAACAACAACAATATATGTGTACATATGATATTCATCTATTTATTTATTAATAATTATTCCTGGTTTGGCACTACTGAACTGCCAGTTCAGTTTGAACTGCAAAGTCAGCAGTTCAAATTTACCAGCTGCTCTTCAGAAATCCTATACAAGATTGCTATGACTTGGAACTGAATTGAAGGCACTTAACAACACACACATACACATATATATGTAACAACACAACTCATATTTACAATATGTCAGATACTTGTCGCATTTGTTAATTACCGTTGAGTCAGGTCTTACTCATAGCAACCCTGTGTAGGGTTTCTGAGGAGCAGCTGATGGGTTTGAACTGTTGACCTTGTGATTGGCAGTCTAGTGCTGATCCTACAGCGCCACACCAGGAGTCCATACCAAATACTATTAGAGAGTTATTCATGAATTAATCTAATTCTAAATCTAAAGTTCAACTCTGAATTCTTGTCTATCTAAACTTGCCAAAAGCTCTTGACAGAGTTATCTCTCCCTGAGCCTTGATGTACTTACTTTATGTGATTTCCTGTGCCCCATACTCTCCTGATTTCCTTCCAACTTCACTTGTTTTGGCTCAGTCTCCTCTGTGGGATTCGCCACTTCATTCCAATGATAATCTCCTAGGACTCAATGTGTGGGCCTCTACCCTGTTATATCTACATTCCCTTGGATATTTAATACAATTACATGACTTGAAATACAATCTGTAGGAGGATGGCATCAAATTTAGATCTCTACCTCAGACCTCCAAACTAAACTCCAGATATGTGTGGTCATCTGCCCACTCAAAATCTCCCTTTGGATGTCAGACATGTAGTCAACATATCCAAAAATAAACTTCTTGTCCCCATCCATGACCCTTTGTACCTCAGTGAATTTTTACTTCATACTTCTAGTTACTGAGGTCTAAAACCTTTGACTCATACTTGACTTCTCTGTCTTTGTCATATCTACCCATAATATACATTGAAAATTTCTCAAGTACCTGACTACTTTTCATCACCCTATCTGTCACCACCTTGACTGAAACACTGTCAACTTTCACTTTGATTACTTGCATTTAACAGGTTTCTATACTATACAGGAAGGAGTTCTGGTAGCATAGTGGTTACGAATCAAGCTGCTAACCTCAAGGTTGGCAGTTTGAAAATACTAGCTGTTCCGTGGGAGAAAGATGAGGCTCTATGTTCCCATAAAGATTTACAGCCTTGGAAACCCTGTGCAGGGTCACTATGGGTCGGAATCAACTCGAGGGCACGTAACAACAACAACAAATACTTCAATTCTTGTATACCTATAATTTATTCTCAAAAAAACTAGAGGGTATTTGACTTTTTTAAAACAAAATTGAAGTAAAACATGCATAGGATAGCATGTAAAATATTCTATATAAAATTGTGGTTAAACATACAAAGAAAGTAGTTACCATAAGACATTTGTGTCACAGTACAATTATGCTTCATTCTTTTATTATAGTAGAATATCATACTTTTATTATAGTAGAAATATAGATAATACAATTCAGTGAAACATTAATCATGCTATGCAACCATCATCAATATCCATAGCCATATTTTCCATCCTATAAAAAGAAATTCCACGCTTTCTAAGCCAAGTTTCCCTTTCTAATATGGTGGAAAAACAGGGATTGGTTAAAACTATTTTATTACTGCCTGAATGAATTTGAACCACTGACCTTTAGGTTGCTCTTCCCACTATACAGGTCTCCTAGAATGTATATAAGGTACTTTGAGGGTTAATGCACTGGACTGCAAGGTCAGTTTCAACTGCAAGGTCAGCAGCTCAAGTTTATGAGCCACTCCTTGGAAACCCTACGTAGGGTGGCTATGAGTCAGAACAGACTCAACAACACTTAATAACATGAATAATTTTTAATATGACTCCTGGTATAGTGCTGTAGGATCAGCACTGGACTGAGAACCACCAGGTTGGCAGTTCAAACTCACCAGCTGCTCCTCGGAAACAGTATATATATGGTCTCTAAGTCAAAACCCAAGCCATGGTATTTTTAATAACCTCATATGCAAGCAAAAGCTGGACAGTAAATAAGGAAAACTAGAAGAATTGATACTTTTGAGTTATGGTGTTGGAGGAGAATTGTGAAAGTGCCATGGGCTCCGAAAAGAACCAACAGATCTGTTTTGGAAGAAGTGCAGCCGAAGTGCTCCTTGGAGGCCAAGGTGGCCAAACTTCGTCTCTCATACTTCGGACATATTATCAAAAGGGACCAGTCACTGGAGAAGGATATTATGTTTGATAAGGTGGAGGGTCAGAGAAAAAGAGGAAGACCCCCAACGAGATGGATTAGACAAGTGACAGCATTGATGGACTCAAGTGTGGCAACAGTGGTAAGGTTTCACCCAGGATCAGGCAGTGTTTCGTTCTACTGTGCATAAGGTTGCTATGAGTTGGTACCAATTCGATGGCACCTAACAACAACAAACAAATCAGAACCGACTCAACAACACTTAACAACAACAACAACACTTATTAATATACATCTGATTAATTTTTAATTATGCATGTTGTTGCTGATGTTAGGGGTCATTGAGTCAGTTCCAACACATAGTGAAACGATATACAACCAAACCAAACATGCCTATTCCTGTGTCATCCTCACAATTACTGGTTTGCTTGAGCTCTTTGCTGCTGCCACTGTGCCAATCTATCTTATTGGGTCCCTTCCACTTTTTTGCTGACCCACCAATTTACCTAGCATGATGTCCTTCTACAAGGACTGGTCCCTCCTGATAACATGTCCAAAATATGAGAGATGGAGTTTCATCATATTGACTTCTAAGGAGCGTTCTGACTGTACTTCTTCCGACATAGACTTGTTTGTTCTTCTGCCAGTCCATGGTACCTTCAGTTTTTTTCTAACAGCACAACTCAAATACATAAATTCTTCTACTCATCCAAATTTTACAAGCACATGAGGCTATTGAAAATACCATGGCTTGGATCTGGCACACCTTAATCCATATGTATGTCTGATCCATACTGGCCTAAGCCTGGCCATATAAGCTTACTAATACCTAGGGTATCTATCTTTATGCATTTCTTTTCATTTTTGACAACTTCTAATTTCCCTAGATTATTACTTTTACATTCCATGTTCTGATTATTAATGAATGGAGGTTTGCAACTGTTTCTCCTCAGTTTGAGTTGTACCATCAGGAACTAAAGGTCCCCAAAGCTTTACTCCATTTGTCATCATGGTCAACTCTACTTTGAGGAAGCAGATCTTCCCCAGTTGTATTTTTTTGAGTGCATTCCAACCTAAGGCACTCATCTTCTGGCAGTTTATCTGACAACATTATTGTGCTATTCCTAATATTTTCATTTTCTAACACTGCATATACGGAGCTCTGGTAGTGTCATGGTTACGAATCGGGCTGTGAACTTTAAAGGTCAGCAGTTCAAAACTACCAGCTGTTCCGTGGGAGAAAGATGAGGCTTTCTGCTCCCGTAAAGATTTACAGCCTCGGAAACCCTGTAAAGGGTAGCTATGAGTTGGAACTGACTCCACGGCACATAACCAACCAACCAACCAACCAACACTACATGTATATATTTATTTAGTCACCTCTCAACTCAAAGCAAAGAACATTTCTAGCATGCTTGTTTTTCTTGTGCCCCTTTAAGGCTGTGCCCACCAAATGTCACTATTTTGATTTCTGCTTTCATGATTGAATTTTGTTCATCTTTAATTTCATATAAACTAAGCATCACATAGTATGTACTCTTTTGCCTGGCTAATCATAAAGAGAATTTGAGCAGAGATTAGGAGTTAAACTTTTAAAATGTACTGACATTGATTCTAACCCACTGAATTTAAAATTCATATTATTTGGGGTGAGGAACAGGGAAGTGAATGGTTCTGGTGTATCAACACTGGATATTCACTGAACTGCTTACCACAAGGTCAGTGGTTCAAACCTACCAGCCAAACCTCAGAAACCGTATACCAAGTGTGTATAAATTGGATCCAACTTGGCAGCACTTAAAAACAAAGAACATCTAACATAGAGCCTTTGATTCAGCATCTCAAGGTTTTGGGGGATTTTATTTCTTCCTAAATTCATATCTTCAATAAGTGTAAGGACTAGTGAGCCATTATACTCTCTTTCCTCCATTAATCCTGAAGTATTCATTGAACACTTGTCAGTTACCAGACATGATGCAATGTTGTTGAAGCTATTGAGATCAACAAATCACAATTTCTGTCTCATAGTTGTTTGAAATCTCAAAAACATATAAACAAAAGCCCCTGTATCTTCATTTAAAAAAAAAAAAAAATCTGTGAATAAACAGATAAATATACCTATGAAAACTCAACAAATACTTCTTTATGTCTACAGACCAATTTGAGGGAGTAAAGACAGAAAAGTTTTAAAAAGTTTGACAGTAATTTTTAAATAGTTTAAATTTGTTCAACTAACTGGTTGTTTATAAAGGGTTGCCTCAAATTTCAACTCACTTGTTTTCCTTTTCAGAATGATTTGTGTGTCTAGACATATTGAAGGTGGCTAAAAGAAAGAAATAACATTATTTTTCAGATTATAAACGTAGGGACACATATTAATTGGCTTGGGTACCATAGCTATTTACTGGATGACTACATACCCAGTTTGTTTTCTGTGTGTCACTTAAATCTGGACAAATTAACCATGCTATAGTATCATGTATTTTATAAGTGCTCTCAAAGTTGTTTTAAATTGTGAATCTTATGAAGAAACAGAACATAAAAGTGGTATTTTAAAAATAATAATACCTGTAAAAATATGTGTTGTTAAATGTCATCAGCTTGGCTCCAACTCATGGCTACCCTGTACAGCGTTTCCAAGGAGTGACTAGTGGGTTTGAACCACTGACCTTTCGATATCCAGTCTAGTGTTTTCCTTACAGTGCCACACCAGGACTCTATTGAATTTATAGGAGAACTTAGAATTAAGTAGGGAAAACATATTTTCTTAAGGTGTGCTTATTATGCTATGGGAATTTTATTTTATCCAATAAGCAAAGAAATTTCTTGGATAAATATACTTTCATAAATTGTCATTTAGTTGTTATGGTGTTCAGTGCTGTAGAGTCAGTTTTGACTCACAGCAACCCTGTTATAGGGTTCCCAGAGGAGCTACTGGTGGGTTTGAACCGCCAGTCTTATGGTAGCAGCCCAGTGCTTATTCTATGGTGCCACACCAGGACTCCAAAATGGAAACTATATTACATAGGTACTCGTATTGCTGATATTAGTTAACTAGTAGAGTATTGGGAACTGTATTAATGGATCTCAAATTATTACATTTTTGGTGCTCATAGAGTATGACTGTGAGGTAATATTAGAAAAGATTGACTCTTCCTGATAGATATGATAAGAATGAAGATTTTCATATATTTTAAATATTTTTCTTCCCTCTATTAAAGCTTTTATTTTTCCTTTCTAATTTATAGTAGATTTTAAGACAGCTGCTTGTCTATACTTCATTAGGTAAATAATACCCTAAGAAATTTACCCTACAAACTTAGTTCTAGACTCTTATTAACTTTTCTGGATCTTTCAGTGAACTAAACTTTTTATATAAACAACAGGAATTAAAATTTAGGCAATAACGTTTTGCAGTATATTGCATATATTTGGGTCAGAATTTTAACAAAATATTTAATTGATCTGAAATTATGTTTCATAATTACTATAGAAAAAATTAAAAATATTCAATCAAATTTTTTTCTTAGTAGTGATGTTGTTGTTTAATGCCATCAAGTTAATTCCAACTTACAGCGACCCTGTATAGGGTTTCCGAAGAGTGACTGGTGAGTTTGAATCAGCGATTGTGCTATTCAAACTGAACTTTTGGTCCCGTGTTCATCCTAAAATGCCACACAGTGTTTTGTTTTTTTCCTTTTGTTTATTTTTAATGAACCTGAAAAAGAAAATTACAGAGAAGACTGTAGATTGTATTCCTTTCCAAATCCTGCTGCCATTTACTAAACATTGTTGTTGTTGTTAAGTGCCTTCGAGTCGGTTCCGACCCATAGCGACCCTGTACAGGGTTTCCGAGGGTGTAAATCCTTACGGGAGTAGAAAGCCTCA
>NW_006408905.1:1859368-1864306 GCF_000296735.1 Chrysochloris asiatica
AACACAGATACAGTAGAATACTGTTTTCCCCTCAAATTTTGGATTTGCTCATTAAAGGGATTAAATTATTAATTGTAAATCTCTAAGATTAGGGATTTTATGCTATTCTTGTTTTGGGCATACTAATAGTTATAAAGTTTGAATATTTATCAGTTCTATTTTAAGTTCCCAGAAAGCATAGAGTTATTTTAATTTTAACAAAGAAAAACTCTATACCTTGAAAATTGTTAAACACTTCAATTTCCCCTCCCCAATCAATGACAGCCTTAAATTGTTTGATCGCTTAAAAGACAAATATGGTTGTACGTGTTTATTTTCAGAGTGAAAATACAATAGCAGAAAAAAAAAATTATTTTCTACAAAGAACAAGTATATAAAATTCTGGAAAGATCTTTTCATATTTAAAAAAAAAGAACAAACCAACAGCCCTATAATGGAACAAGAGGATGTTTATATCTACTTCCCCTCCCCTCCTTCCTTTCCTTATCAAGTCCCCTAGTAGTAGAGTGAGATGTGAAGAAAGGAAAGAATGTGATGTACATTTGAACACCACAGTCTTTGAGATATTCAAATTCTCATAGATAAGATTAATTAGGTCACATTTTATTCAGTATCTCCAGCTCTTTTCTTTTCTCTATAGAATAATACTTGTAAAGCATGTATTCAAGTGAATCAATATTAAAATCTCTCTCTCCTCAAAAAAAAAAAAAAAAAAGGATTCCTTGGATGTGTTCATTTTTAAACAAATAATATCTCATTCAGTATTCTTAGGTAAATTTAATTTTTATACAAAATTAGATTTAAAGAGGAATGTAAATCATCATAGTACATTTTATAAGGACAGATTCTTAATTTTTTTTTTTTTTTTCCTTTGAGACAATTTTGACCTTACTGAGAAGCTAGGCTATAGGGATCATTGGCAGAACTTTGTGTGTCCTCATGCATAGCGTATAATGAGGATTTAATCAGACAGAAAATAATATCTTGCCAAGTTATTATTGTTAAATGTCTTATTCACTTTAGTATTTCAAGGTTTATAGAATACGAAATATCCCAGAGAGGTGACTCTGAAAAAACTTGAACTTTCTCATTTCCTATAGTATTTAATTCAGAGCTGTATAACACCATGACCAATATTGCAATGAAACCTATGAATTAACATGGATCAGTCTTGTGTCTATTTGCCTCTGACCCCAATGGTATCCAGCTGGTTAACATATTAAAACCAATCAGTTCTATGTAAAAACCATGGCATCTGTTCTATTTAGTAGCACAAGTAGTGCTTAGTTTAATCAAATGATTACTAAAACTATAGAAAAACAAAAAATTTTAAGTAACGAATTGTTATGGTTTAGGATAAAGATAAACATCATTTCATTGAAGCCATGTCACCCTTTCCTCCATCTCATTCTGTCTAGGCATATTTACTAGATATTACTGATTGAATCTCAGTTGTCTGCATCCTAATATTGTAAACGCACATGCAACAGTCTCATCCTATATGAAAGCTTTCATTGGGACTAATTTGTAAAGGGCAAACATTTAGCTTTATGTTAAGTAGGTAGGTGGGTTGTTGCTTTTCTAGAATTCCATTCTTTATCAAGCCTTTATGAATTGTTTGTAAGTATACAGCTGGACAATGAAAGCTTTATATTCATACCACAATTAGCCAAAGTCATTCTAGCTAAACTCTAGTAAAGATCTCTAGTATGCAATGAATGTGAAGTATTCATGCTTTCTTTACCGATAATTTCTTTCTGGCTTCATACTGGCTGGGTTATTTATTGAAATTAATCTTCTAAGTTGCTTTTTCACTGCTTTTCATGTTGCAGATTGAAAATGTTGATGTCTGCCTTAGTTTTCTAGCAGCCAGAGGAGTGAATGTTCAAGGTCTATCTGCTGAAGGTAAGAAAGCACAATTGTCATGAATGACAAAAATATTTTACAAAGATTTTTCCTGATGTAAGAACTGTAAGTTTGGAATATAGAGCTCCTTGTCACATGAGTGAAATTTGCAAAACATAAGAAGCATAAATCTGTTGATTACTAATATATGCTTTAATTATTTCCACATATTTTGTTGGAGTTGTTCATTACATCAGGGAGCGTATAGACCTACTGTTATTAAGGTTTTAAGTAGATGTAGGTATGGATGCATGAACAAATGAATGAGTAAATGCTGAAATGATTAATCATTGTTGTTGTTAAGTGCTGTTGAGTATAATTACAGGTAAAGAGAATATAATTAGTGTTAAACTTTTATATTATCAATAATAGCATTTCTATAATACATACTACTTGATAATAAAGTCAAAATATTTGGAAAGTTTAAATAAATGCTCCTGAGTTAACTAATTGCTGTTGTTGTTAGGTGTTGTTGAGTTGGTTTCAACTCATACCAACCCTGTATAGGGTTTCCAAAGAGCGACTGGTGAGTTTGAACCACTGACCTTGCTGTTCAAACTGACCTTGCGGTCCAGGATATTACCCTGCTGGGGACTCCATGTTAAATAATTAGCACTAGGAATATTAAGTTTATACTTTAAGGATTTTAAATTATTAAAGGTTTTAAAGATACTCATTAAAATGGAAAAATAACAAAGATAAAAAAGAAGAAAGTCTGTCCTTTTATTTTCTGAATCTCTTTTTCTTCCACATAATGATTGTTTCAAAAGTTTGAAAAAATTGGCTGGTCATAAATCAAACTTTTCCATACTAAAGAAATCTAATGTTTTTATTTCCTTTTCCTTCACCCTGTCATGTCATTCTATTCCCCATCATTACTTCTTTCTGCCTGTCTATTCATTCATCATTCTATTTCTTATTGATCAATGGAATGAAAATATGATAAAAACCATTTTTGCAAATTTAGATATTTATGTTAAGACTTGGTTTTTAATACATTTTAAATTGTATTTCTAAAAAATTCAAGTACTGTTAACAAAAAAATCAATTGACAAGAATTATGAGATACCAAGGATCCCTGGTAGGTTTGTGGGTTATGAGTTTGTCTGCTAAGAGCAAGGTTAGCAGTTAGAATCTTCCAGATTTTCCTCAGGAGAATGATGAAACTTTCTGCTCCCATAAAGATTTACATCCTCAGAAACTCTATCCAGGGTCTCTATGAGTAGGAATGAACGCAGTGGCACATAACCAACATTATGTGACACAAGATGCAACACTGAACGCGCTCACTCATCTATACCAAGAAATTTGGAAGACAGTTACCTGGCCAACCAGCTAGAAAAGCTTCATGTTTGTGCCTGTCCTGAAGAAAGGTGGCCCAACAGAATGTGAAAAGTGTTGAAAAATATTATTACTATCACCCAAAAGTAAAGCGTTGCTGAAAATAATTCAGAAACAGTTGCAGTAGTACACCCACAGGGAACTGTTAGAAATTCAAGCTGATTCAGAAGAGAATGAAAAACTAGACATATCATTGCTGATGTCAGATGGATTTAGGCTGAAAGCAGAAGAGTACCTGAAAGATGTTTGCATTTTATAAAATTGGCAAAAGCATTCACCTGTGTAGATCATAACAACTTAAGGATAGCATTGGAAAGGGTGGGAATTCCAGAATACTTAATTATGCTCATGGCAAACTTGTACATAGACCAGGAGGCCGTCACTCAAACAGAAGATAATGAGTGTTTTACAATCAGAATAACTGTGCATCAGCATTGTATCCTTTTACCGTATTGAGTCAATCTATATGGTGAGCAAGTATCTGAGGAAGTAGACTGTATGAAGTTTATGGCTTCAGGATTGTTGTAAGACTGATTAATAGGGTATGATATACAGATGACATAACCTTGCTTATTGAAAGTGACTAGGATTTGAAGTACTTAAAGATCAAAGATGATAGACTTCAGTATGGATTATATTTTAACATAAAGAAAACAAAAGTCCATACAAATGGTCCAATAAACAACATTATGATAAACTGAGAAAAGATTGGCGTTTTCAATGATTTCATTTTGTTTGGGTCCACAATCTGAGCCCGTAAAAGCACTCACCAAGAACTCAAATGACATATTGCATTGGGTAAATCTGTTGCAACTGATCTCTTTAAAATTTAAAAAAAAAAAAAAAAAAAAAGAAAGAAAGAAAGAAAAGAAAAGAGCAGTCATATTACTTTGAGGACTAAGTTATGTCTGATACAAGTTGTGGTATTTTCAGTTGCCTCCGATGCGTGTGAAAGCTGGACAATGAATAATGAATACTTATGGTTAAAGGAGCTCTGGTAGCGTAGTGGTTACTAATCGGGCTGCGAACCTTAAGGTCAGCGGTTCGAAACTACCAGCTGCACCGCGGGAGAAAGATGAGGCTTTCTACTCCCGTAAAGATTTACACCCTCGGAAACCCTATACAGGGTCGCTATGGGTCGGAACCGACTAGATGGCACATAACAACAACAACAACAATGGTTAAAGAAGAAATGATGTCTTTAAATTATGATGCTGGCAAAGAATATTGAATATATCATGAACTTTCAGAAACACAAACAAATGTATCTTGAACAAGTACAGTCAGACCATGTCTTAGAAACAACTATGACGAGATTTTCTATTCATGTAATTTGGGCACTGTATCAGAAGGGACCAGTCCCTGGAGAAGGACATGATGCTTGGTTAAATGGAAGGTCCACAAAAAGAAGGCCTTTGACAAGGTATACTGACCCAGTGGCTCCAGCAATGGGCTCAGACATACCAGCAATTGTGAGACTGTTGCAGGACCTGGCAGTGTTTCATTCTGTTGTTCATAGGATCATTTTGAGTTGCAATAACAGCAATGAATGAACTAGCAAGTCCCCTGGAACCTGAATCAAAAGACTCATTTTCTACTTGATAGCTTTAATACAGTTTGAACATTTAGATTAGCCAAATTTTACTTTAATTAATATGCTTTGAAAGTTTTTTCCTACACATATTAGAAATG
>NW_006408905.1:1864625-1908476 GCF_000296735.1 Chrysochloris asiatica
ACAGCACATAACAGCAACAACAATTTATAACTGGAGTCCTGGTATGGTACTGTGAGATAAGCACTGGACAGCAAACCAAAAGGTCAGCAGTTCAAACCCACCAGCTGCTCCTTGGGAAGCCTATATACAGTGTTGCTATGAGTTGGAACCAACTCAGTGACCCTTAACAACAACAATATATAATTAAACTATACGTTTCATTATCAAAATGTTTATCTCCCAACATAAGTAGTGGTTCATGGCTATGTGCTGTGCAATCGGTTCCAACGCATAGCAACCCTGTACAGGGTTTCCAAGGCTGTAAATCTTTACCGGAGCAGAAAGCCTCACTTTTCTCCCATGGAACAGCTGGTGGTTTTGAACTGCTGACCTTGCGGTTTGCAGCCCGATTCAGAACCACTGTGCTTCCAGAGCTATAGTGGTGGTTAAAGAAAGGCTAGAGATGATGCCATTTATTTGTTTTATGCATCTTTCTTCTCAAATGATATATCTTACTAACATAAATCTAATTGTTTTCATTTATCCTTTTAAATCATGCACGTTCAAAAATGGCTTCCCAGTTAATTAAAGTGTACCAATAATAAAATTTTAGAAAGTTGTAAACTCTCTTTTAACAAGACTACTCAGCTTTACAAGGATATCATTTATACTTTTCTCACTTTCTCTTCAGATTGTTCATGCCACGTCTTCTGTATTATAGGAACTGTGAGGAAGGTTTGGACAAAAATGAACAACTCGGAGACTTATTTTATATGAGAATTCCACTGCATAGTTTGGTGATATGATAAACCATCAGAGAGCAAGAAACGAACATAGTTTATTAATGTTCCTGAACTCCAAATGGAGACATAAAACCTTGACCTTACAGTTGTTGTTGTTGTTAATTGGCATTGAGTTGATCCGACCCACAGTGACCCTGTACATGTTTTCCAGGGAGCGGCTGGTTAGTTAGAACCACAGACCCTGCACTCTACTGCTGTATCCCACTTTACCAACAGCAAATGTTATTTAAAATATGACTGCAAATTATGTAGTCTTATTTTAAGCTTTACTTTTGTCTCCTTTTACTAATTCATTTTAAAATTATAACTACAGGAACAAACATCAGTTGCATGCTGTAACCTACTTTCTACATTTATTTTTTATTCACTATTAGAGAAACTTAATAGGAGCCCCATGTGTTACACCAAGATTTCCACTTAAATTTATTCAGTTATGTTGTCTAAAATCATGTTAACATATAGTTATTATTTATTAATGTGTAGCATGGATTAAAATAAAGAATTAGAGCATTCAAAATGGATGGTTCTGCTTTCTGGAAACAAAAATGCCCGTGTGTTTGTTTGCTGGATAATTGAAGGAATGTTGACTGCTATAAATCCAGCTGATATTACGAGGTCCACCCACTCTAGCTGTATTTATAAATGCAGACCAACCAACATGTAAGTGGCTTTCTTCCTCCAGATCATAGCCACTGCTATGTTGGTAACAGCTGTGTATATTTGTGAGGAAAGCATAGTGCTAAATCAAATGATTAGTGCAAGACTGAAAGCCCATCCATTTCTAAGAAGTGAGCTCTAGAAAAATTGTAGTTCAGGGAGCACAGAGAGTATCTCGTTTGAGTAAGTTTTATTCTCCTCACCTTTCAACCCTTCATTCTCTCCCTGAAGTTCTAATCTGTGTGGAAATGATAGCATGTTTCAGAAATTCAGGTTTGCTTGAATCTGTGACTGAGAATCCAGTTGTATTCCTGTCTTCATAGATTCAATCCTAGAGGATGGATATATATATATATATATGGCATCCCATTTACATTATGCTGGATTTATGTTTTTGGTGTTTTGTTTTTTTTTCATTTTCTGCAGAAATAAGAAATGGAAACCTAAAAGCCATTCTAGGGCTGTTTTTTAGCTTGTCTCGCTACAAGCAGCAGCAACACCATCAACAACAGTATTACCAGTCCTTGGTGGAGCTTCAGCAACGAGTCTGTCACAGTTCTCCTCAGCCAGAAGCCAGTCAGGCCAAAACACAAGACATGCAGTCCAGGTAAGGAAGGAAAGCAGTGTGCATCCCTTACAAGGACTGTGACTAACTAAATGCAATTTAAAAAAAACAAAACACAAATCATTGTTTGCTTGTTTGAAAATTTGTTATTTGTATAGTTGTATCAGCGTGATGGGATGATTTGTTAACTCTGTAGAATTTAAGATTATTTTCCTTGTGCTTGGACAACTAACATCTAGCTCCTTTTAGGTGAAATTTACAAAAAAAAAAAAAAATTCTTAAAGATGAATATTGTTCGGTATCTAAGTGTGTGAAATGTCTCAGTGCAAATAATTTGGTATGGGTTGTCTCTTCTATAAAATATTTTAAGATTTAGAATGTGGTCTTAAGTCTTAGTCTATAGCATTAAACCACTTAAAGGTGTCAAAAAGTTCAAGTATATTAAATAGCATTTTGTGTGTTTGGGAATACAGATACTTTAATGTGAGATGTGTGCGTGTGTGTATTTGTGTTTGTCTGAGCAATGTTAATTGGTCCATGGAGACACAGATGTCTGGTATTCTCACTTCCCTTACTGCTTTTATTCAATGTGGACTTGTTTTAGTTAGGGTTCAGCTAGGAAACGTATGCTAAGAGATTTATTACTAAGAATTGATTTGCATGATTATGGGACTGTCTTGTTGTTGTTACATGCTGCTGAGTGGGTTCCGACTCATCGTGACCCTGTATAGTGACCTTGTATAAGGTTTCCTATGAGTAGCTAGTGAGTTCAAACTACTGACCTTGTGGTTAGCAGGTAACCGCTTATCCTACAGTACCACACCAGGACTCCAGGGGCTGGCTGTTGTTGTTGTTATTAAGTGCCGATGAGTCGATTCTGACCCATAGCGACCCTGTATACGGTTTCCAAGGAGCAGCTGGTGAGTTTGAACTACCGATCTTGCAGTTCAAACACCTTTGCAATCTGATACATTATCCCACAGCACCACACTAGGACTCAGAGAGCTGGCTAGGAGAGTACAAAACCCTAAGGGAAGCTTGTTGGCAATGGCAGACTGGTCTGCAGTGCTCCTCCTAAAGCTGCTATATTGCTGTTGCTACTAACTCAAGGCTAAGTCTCTGAAGAGAACTGCACTCTGAAGTGTTTTGTAGTCTGTAACTGTGGCCCTGCAGGTTAATACACTAGACTGCAAAGTTGGTTTGAAATGCAAGGTTGCCTGTTCAAGCTCACCAGCTGCTCCTAGGTAACCCTATACAAGGTCGCTATAGGTGGGAACTGACTTTACGATACTTAGCAACAGCAACAACTTTTTGGAAGAAGATCATTAAGCCTATCTCCTGCGGTACCTCTGAATGAATTCAAATCATCAACCTTTAAACTACTAGCCAAACACTTAACATTTTGTGCTACCCAAGGAATCAAATTATTGTAGTGGTAGTGGCTATGTGCCATCAAGTCAATGCTGAGGCATAGAGACCGTGTATAGGGTTTCCAAGGTTATAAATCTTTACAAGAGCAGTAAACCTCGTCTTTCTCCTGTGGAGCAGCTGGTGTACTCAAACTACTGACCTTGTGGTTAGCAGTCCAACGTATAACCTACTACACCATCAGAGCTCCTTTAGAAATTGCTATTATATGAGAGGAATTCCTTCGTCTTTCAAGGAAGAACGGACTCTTGCTTTTAAAGGCCTATCATCTCATTGAAGAAGGTTCACTCATAATCTTTTTTATTTAAAGTTAACTGATTTGGAACTTTAATTATACCTACAAAATATTTTTTCAACTAATCTAGATTAGTGTGCGATAGAAAAACTGGGAACTGTGGGTTAGTCAAGTTTCCACATAAAAAAGAAAGTCACTTAATTAGGTGTTGTGTTGCTATATTTGTTCCTTTATCATGGCCAGAGTACTAGGTAGGTAACTGTCTAGCATTAAATACTATAATTTTTTTTTTCTTAAGATTGAAAGATTTTCAAGATGAAAATACTTTCATCATCTTCAAAAATATATACACTTAGCAAATACATACATTCATATATACATATATATATATATATTCGTTGTTTTTGATGTTATATGCTGTCAAGTTGGTTCCAACTCATAGTAACCCTGTTTAGGGTTTTTGAATAGACGCTGGTGAGTTTGAACCACCAACCTTGTGATTCAAACCAACTTTGCAGTCCAGTACATTATCCTGCAGCACCACACCAGGACTCCCATATTTCATAATTTAGACTTTTCTGAATGTTTTATTGTGGTGTTTCCCTAATACATCTGAGAATAAGAGTCATCTTTTTAAATATACTTCTGAGATGTGTGTTTAACTTGTTCCATCTTGGAAGCCTGGCTGAAACCTGATCATACTAATGTCACTTTGAGTCTTTTTTTGGCAATTGTATTGGCTCAAAAGGTAACACAAAAAAATAGAAAATACATTCACAAACAGAGCCCACTTCTTGTAAAAATATTAAGCTCCTTGGCAATTTCTTTCTTTTTTGTCAACCATCCTTCATGTGAACTTGCTTCTCTCTTAATGCTAAGCAAATACTTCTTTCTCTATGTTGTTGTTAAGTGCCGTTGAGTCGGTTCCAACCCATAGTGACCATGTATAGGGTTTCTGAGGAGTAGCTGGTGAGTTTCAACTGTCGACCTTGCAGCTCAAATAACTTTGCAGTCTGGTGCATAATACACAACTCCACAAATAAACTATTCCCTAGAACTAATTGTACTCACTGGTGAGCTATTAAACCATTAAATAAAAATCAAAGCTTTATAAAGAATATATAGAGCATACTTACGAAGCCCAAGGAGTGGCAGGCATTTATATGTCTAATCACACAATGATACAGATATATTTCTGCTCTTAAGTCTTGTCTTGGCTTTTTCTGATACCAAGTGAACTTGAATAGAAGTAAAAGTGAAAACAAAAATTCTCTATAGTGTAAGTTTCTTGAATTTAGAAAGGGATAGAAAAAGAGAGAAAAGAAACAGAGGTTTTATGTAGATGATTGCTTGAAAGAAATCTAGATTTTGGAAACTGTCAGAAAAAAAATAATACCTAGAGTGTGGTTTAAACCATTTGAATGGACGAGAAGCAAGAATAGTAGATGAAAAAATAAAGGGAAGGAAAACCGTTTTTTTACAAAGCATGTTGATTTTGGAAGTGATACAAAATATCATTTATCATTGCTTACCTCATTCTATTTCTGTATTTGTCATGTATAATTTCGTGTTCAAATTTTCTCTGTAGTGATGACCCTTTGGGGGGGGGGATGCTATTTCTCTTCTTCCTGCTAAGTATACATGACTGTTAGGAGTCTGTCAAATAGTTTTAAATGAAAGACCATATTTAATAGTCAATGTAATTTTACACTGTTTTTAGAAAACTATCTTTTTATTGGGAAGTTATGAAAAATATTATTTTCTAAATATTAAAAAATATATATTATTTTTTTATTCTTTAAGACTGAGGCAAATTCTTAGATAATTCCCTTTACTTTTTAATTTGAACAATTAATTTAGCAACTACTTATGGAACACTGTATTAAATGCAGTGCACTCTACCAGCGGTATTGATAGAAAGGACCCCAAAGTCTATTTAATATTTAAAAATATATGTCAGATTTCTGTGAGGCTTGATTAAAAATGCATTATTATCATTTTAATAATAATAAAGTTTATTCTATATTTTAAAATATTAATAATTCAGGCATCAATACTTATTTACATCTGTAGAGATATGATATATAATGGATTAGTTTCTGAATTAGAATTTGTGTAACCTTACATATTACAATTGATGTAATGAAGCATTTTTCAAAAGCCCATGTTAGTAATACACCCAGGAAAAGAGTATGTTCTCTCTATATGGCAGTCAAGACAATTGATGCAGAAAAGAATGTCCCAGTGACACTTTTGTAACTTCACTTGCTCAAGACATGAGTCATAAATCTTGATATATGAAGCCATCTCATTGACTTCAAAGTTAGGTTCAAGTATATAGCTTAAATATTTAGGCACTACATTAATGTAAATATTTAGCCCAAAATGTACTTTTTCCCTCTTTTGACTAATAAATATTTTAGGGTACACATTATTTCAGTTTAATAAGAATATATTTGTTTTGTTCTCTTTGCTAATTGACAAAACTGTGTATTTGTAAAATTTATTTTATAGATTATGAATGTTAAGATTTAGTTTTGTGATTAAAAGAAAATCTATATATATTCTATGAGTTTGAACATCTTTTAATGAAAATGATATTTAGATACAAATGTTAATGAGTTTAATATTGTCATTATGTTCTGTCAAGTTGACCTTTTTGGGTTTCTGAAGAGTAATTGGTGGGTTTAAACTGCTAACTTTGTGGTTGGCATATATAAAACACAACATATTTACCCTAAAGCCCCATACCAGGACTCCGGGTTAAATACACTAGAGAAAACATAAACTGTGGAGAAAGATGAATAAATAGTGAATACTATGACTCCTGGTTATGTACAATAGAGAAAAAATAAATATGCACCACGAGGAAACAGTGTGGATACCATGCTCTTCTGATGTCTCAGCCCTCTCTAACTTTTGTGTGTGTTTGGGGGTGCTGTGTGTGTGCACCATTTGGATGGGTGTGCACTGTCAAAGTGCCACTTAAGGCCCTTGCTATCAAGAGTTTTCTACCACATTCAGACTGTCCAAACTTGAATCCCTATTGCACAACTTTCTCATTCAGTGAAAGTGGGCAGCTTAGTTTATTTTTCTGTGATTCAGTTTCCTCATTTATTAAAAGGAAGTAATAGTGGCACTAGCCTCGGAAACCCTGTACAGGGTCGCTATGGGTTGGAACTGACTCGACGGCACTAAACAACAACAACAAGCTCATAAAGTTATTTTTTGGGTTAAATGAGTCAGTACATGTAAAGTACTTTGAACAAACTTGGCACATGTCCTCTTCTGTTCAAAACCCTGTAGTGGTCTCAAGTGATCCAGTTACTCTTCCTCCTTAGTGAACTAGCTGTGGCTGTTTCCTTCACCAGAAGTGTTCTTCCTCAGAAAGCCACTTGGGTACACCTCTCCTCTGTTCAAAGGTCACCTCCTCAGTGATGCTTACCTCAATTATCCTTTCAATACTGTACCCTATCCATCTCTTCACTTCATTGCACTGGGTTATTGTTGCTGTTAGATGCCTGTAATGGTTAGAGTTCTGTTTCAATTTGACTAGGCCAGGATTTCCAGAGGTTTAGGAGTTGAGATGTGCTTATTCTCATAGTGATGAAACCTGATACAGACGTAGTTAACTCTATGATGAGTTGCTATGAGCAGCCAATCAAAGGGATTCTTCCTTGGCAGTGTGACCTGCTCCCAATATAATGGACACTTAGGAATGGGGACCTCTCTTTCTTCCACTGGGGACCTGGGAGTCTGCAATTGTAAGCCATTTCCTTGATAATAAATAAACTTCTCTCTCTCTCTCTCTCTCTCTCTCTCTCTATATATATATATATATATATATATATATATATATAGTAGCGTAGTGGTTACGAATCGGGCTGCGAACCTTAAGGCCAGCAGTTTGAAACTACCAGCTGCTCCACGGGAGAAAGATGAGGCTTTCTGCTCCCATAAAGATTTATAGCCTCGGAAACCCTGTAAAGGGTCGCTATGGGTCAGAAACGACTTGATGGTACTTAACAACAACTATATATATATATATATATTTCACTGGTTAGCTTCTCTAGGAGACCCAGTCTAGGACATGTGGTACCCGCAGTGGGGTTCTAGAAAAACAAAATCACATGAATGAGTTTTCTAAATTGGTTCTTAAGTCTGACTAATTTTAAAGGCACTGTTAGAGTGTGGAGATATATCTCAGGCAGAGTTTGTGCTTGATCCTCTTTCCTCCTTGTGAAGTCAGACATGGCTCACGCATGGTTTAAGCAGTTGGCGTCAGGAGCAGTATTGATTGCAATTGCTCCAGACTCATGAAAGTATGAAGTTTCGTAAGAGAAAGAGCCAAGGGACACATGCTTGACTGCAGAGGTGGTTTGAACCTCGATACCTGTGGTTCATGATCACCTGCCACTCCTCAGAAGTCCTATACAGGCTCACTATGTGTTGGAACTGACTCAGTCGCATTTAAGAACAACAAATCACCCTCTGAAGTCCTGGTATGGCACTGTAGGATAAGCAATGGACTGCAAGCTTGCTGATTCAAGCCTACCAGTCACATCTTAGAAACCCTATTTAACAACAAATCACTCTTTAGAAGTACCTTGGTGTGTTACAGATGGTTTGTGCTAAACTGATAACCTAAAGGTTGGTGGTTCAAATACACCCAGCAGTATCACAAAAGAAAGAGTTGGCATTCTATTCCTGTTAAGATCATAGTCCAGAAAACCCTGCAGAGACATTTTGCTGTAAAGTATGGAGGTTTCATGAGTCAAAATCAACTTGACAGCAACCAGCAACAAAAGTTGCTTACCATAATTTATTATAAAAATCTACCATAATTTATTATATTAAATTTCCATTATTGTTGCCTCTCCCATACCAGGACATAAACACCATGAGCACAGTGATATAATTATGTGATCACAGATCACTGACTACTGCTGTATCCTAAGGGATGAACACAGAGCTTTACATAGGTCCTAGGTAATTCTTTCTGTAATGTATGAGTGTGTGAAATAAAAGATATGTTTTATAATTACCTCCAATTTTAATTAAGACTATTTTATAGGATTTATAGTTAAATCCTGGTGTGGCACTGTGGGTTAATGAGCTAGACTACAAAGTCAGTTTGAACCGCAAGGTCGGTGGTTCAAGTTCACCAGCCACTCCTCGGAAACCTACACAGGGTCGCTATGAGTCGGAACTGACTCAATGGCACTTGACAATAACAAACAATAATATAGTTAAAATACCTTGTAAAATAGTATAAAATAATGAAAATAATTACATATGTTCTGGGCTTTAAGTGTTCATGACACTGAACTACAATTAGGTTCATACTATATCTAGTAAAGTATTCAGATATTACTTAGATATATGGAACCCTTTGCTTCTATCCCAGATTATATGTTTTTTGTCTCTTTATTGTAAATATTCTATTACACTTTTGCTTTCAATCTCTTACTTATCTTGCTCATTTCAGTTTTACTGCCTTTAAATAGCTTCTTTTCCGTTATGTGATCTCTGTTCTTTGGGATTAGAGATCAGATGACCAAATGTGTTAGCATTTTTGGTAAAGTTAAAAATAGATTAGACATGAAAGAAGTGTTTGGATTAAATAATGTTACTAATGGTTTGAGCCCTGGTGGCATAGTGGGTTAACTGCATGGTTTTGCGTGGTTGCCTTTTTGAATTTACCAGTAACTCAATTGGAACAAGTTGAGATGTTCTGTTCCAGTAAGGATCTAGAACTTTTGAAACCCTATTCAGGATAGCTATGAGTTGGACCCATTCAACAAGACACAACAACGTTTGTTTTTAATTCCCTTTTTTTTACTCTGGCATGTTTTTCTATGATCCAAATTACATAGTTTGTCCAGTATTCAGAAATGATACACCTAATTTTCAGTTAATATAGAATATTCTATTTTTTCTAAAGATTTTATTACCAGACTGGCAAAAACATTTGTACCCTATTAATTTGGTACAGGAATGCTGGTGTAGCACTGTAGAATAAAGAACTGGACCACAAGGTTGGCTTGAACTGCAAGGTTAGAGGTTCAACCTCACCAGCAGCTTCTCAGAAACTGGGTCACTATGAGTCAGAACAGACTCAATGACATTTAACAAGAACAACAATTTGACACAGAAGTATTGTCTTTAAGATGTCCAGATTTCTGATTTATTTTATTAACAAATGAAAGTCACTGGGTAATGTAGTAAATGTTCAATTACTAGTCTGAAAATTGGCAGTTTAAATCCACCCAGGGGCTCCTCAGAAGGCAGACCGGATTATCTATCTCCAAAAGGTCAGAACCTTGAAAACTCTATGAAACAGTTCTACTGTACACACATGGGGTCTCCATGAGTTGATATCAACTCACCAGCTACTTATTAATGCCAGCATTATTAATATAAAGTATTATAGCTATCCTGTGGATATGATCTAGTGTTTCAAAGTTTTAAAAAATGCCTTTTTTAGAGCCTTGTAATTCTAAATTCAGGAGCTCTGGTAGCGTAGTAGTTACGAATCTGGCTGCGAACTGCAAGGTCAGCAGTTCGAAACTACCAGCTGTTCTGCAGGAGAAAGATGAGGCTTTCTGCTCCCATAAAGATTTATAGCTTCAGAAACCCTGTACAGGGTCGCTATGAGTTGGAACCAACTCCATGGCACATAACCAACCAACCAACAATTCTAAATTAATCCCAACATTAACTTATTTTGTCATTTTGTGTGGTGCTGTAGGATAAGCACTGGACAGCTAATGGCAAGGTTGGTGGTTCAAACATCACTCTTCAGAAACCCTATTCAGGATTGCTATAAGTTAGAAATGACTTGTTTTCATTTAACAACAACAACAACAGTTAATTTTTGGAACTCTGGTGGCACAGTGATTAAAGTGTTTGACTTCTAATCAAAAGTTGGACAATTCAGACCCACCAGGCACTCTATCAACCTGCTCCAAAATGATTTACAGCCTTGGGATCCCTATAGGACAATTTTACTCTGCCCTACAGGGTCTTTATGAGTCAAACTGACTCAATGTTCTATATATGTATGTAACAAAATTATGTAGTGGTTCTGAGTCTGGCTGCTAACCTCAAGGTCAGCAGTTCAAAACTACCAGCTGTTCCATGGGAGAAAAATGGGGCTCTCTGCTCCTGTAAAGATTTACAGTCTTGGAAACCATGTATGCATGTATATGTATGTATATATATATCATTAGTGTCATGTGAGGAGAATGATTTCCTTGCTTCCTGACCACCTTTATCATTTGATTTACTCATCATTTCCTGTTAATTATGTAGCTTGTTGTTGTTAGGGGCTGTTTAGTCAGTTCCTACTCATAGGCATCTTATGCACAGCAGAACAAAGCATTGGGGGTCCAGCACTATCCTCACAGTTGTTGTATTTGAACCAAATGTGTCAGTCTGTATCTTTGAGGGTTTTACTCTACTTTGCTGATCCTCTAACAAGGTTGATTTCCTTTTCCAGGGACTGGTCCCTCCTGACAACATTTCCAAAATACTTCCAAGACAGATTTGTTTGTTCTTCAGATAGCACATTATACTTTCAATATTCTTCACCAACACCACAATTTGCATGCAGATTTTCTCTGCTCTTCTTTATTCATTGTTCAGCTTTTACTAACAATTGAAATGAGGCAATTGAAAATACCATGACTTGGGTCATCTGCATGTCACAGGTTGTTAATGCATCTTCCTCCAATCTTCATGCTTCATTCTTTTTAATATAGTTCATCCTTTCAAAATGTTTGCTCAATTTACAGATTGTATAAATATGGTAATAGGATACTACCCTGAGGCCCACCTTCTCCCTGATGGTAAACTATTCAGTATCCTCATTCTGTTCAATGAATGCCTCAGGTTCCAAGTGGGCAAAATTAAGAGTTCTGGAATTCCCATTTTAGCATCTATATTAAAATAAAGCTATGATTTAAATTCTGATATTCTTAAAAAGGAAATATTTTATATATTTAATGTAAAATTATATTCTATCTTATAGCAGTGATTTTTGGACTTTATATGATAAAGATCAAACATCTTGCCACATTATCTGAGGTAAATTCCCTATTTGCAGTAATTTAATATAAAAAAATAGTACCAGTGTGTTCTCTATGACTTTCCTTTTTTGAAAAGAGTAAATTAAAGATCCTCTCTTATCAAGTGGAAATATGAGATATGTTTTCATGCAAAGTGTTTTATGTCCTGTACTTTTTCATCCCACTTGTTCACAACCTTTTTGAAGCCCCTTATCTAAGAGTTGTATTCAAAGATACTTTCTCTCGGTATTAAGTAGGAGGTGAAGAAAATCCTAGTTCTGTTTCTATAAAACAAGGTAAAAATTATTCATCTGATTTTCAGAAACACTGAATTTTCATTTCCATTGATCAGTATGTCTTAGCATTTAGGATATTTCTGCTAATCATCTCTTTCTATATGTTGAGTTTTGACAGGAGAGTTTTAGTTGACTTGAAAGTTTACCAAGAATTCAATGTCACTACAACCACATACATTACCTGCCAGATAAGAATAGCCAAATGTGTCCAATAAATGAATACATGATTTTCCTGAGACTTTCTGGTAAATCATTATAGTGAAAGAAAGTTACCAAATAAAGATATATTTTTTTCTTATATACTGGTCCCATGATGCATGAGATGTTAGAGAATGTTGTTGTTGTTAGTGGCCATACAGTCACCTCTCACTCATAGTAAGCTGATATAAAGCAAAACATTGTCTGGTCCTGCTCATTGTCACAATTGCCAGCATGTTTGAGTCTATCATTGTGGCCGCTGTGCCAATTCATTTCACTGAGGCGCTCCCATACTTTCATTGACCTAATAGTTTACTAAACAGGATGTCCTCATCGGGCAATTGACTCGTCCTGATGATGTGTCCAAAGTAAGTGAGATAGACAATGTTAGGTATGATTTCACTGGCTAATTTTCAGAAATAAATCACCAGATATTTTTTCTTACTTAGTAAGACAGAGTAAAGGTTTGTTTTATTCTGGAAGCTCTATTGAGACCGTCTGGCCCTGTTGGTATTTGAAGTAGGAGTGGCACAGCTTTTGGCATTTTAGCAGCATGAAAGCCACCATGGTAGTACAGATTCACAGACGAACAGGTTAGTGTGAAGTATGTGGAAATAGTGATATTTTTATCTACTTAAAGGTTCAAAAAAGGGAGGTGACTCACCTGAAAATGAAGACCTTTTGGCTTTATTTCTGAACAGATCATTAAATGACTTTCCATCCTGTTATTAAGTAGCTGGTGATTTGCACTGATTTACAAATTTTTAAGTGTTGTTGAGTTGGTTCTGATTCAGAGTGACCCTGTATAGGGTTTCCAAGGAATGACTAGTGGGTTTGAACCTCCAACCTTGTGGTTAGCCATCTAGTGCGTATCCTACAGTGCCACACCAGGACCCTGACTTACAAATGGTAGTTATTAAATTAAATAAGAACATAGTTTAGTTTTATATTTTATAGATTTAAAACATCTAAGAAGATCAATTTGAATGTTTAAGTCATGGGGCGGGGGACAGTGTGTGGCAAGGATGGCCGGGGAGGATCCTTGTTTTTATGCCAAAATTTGTAACATCATTCATAGGCCAAACAAAATTACCAACCTAAAAATTTACCCGCTATACTTGGGCAAATATTTACTTAACTTATCCCTAATGTGATGGCTAAGGAGCTCTGGTAGTGTAGTGACTACGAATTGAGCTACTAACCTCAGGTCAGCAGTTCAAAACTACCAGCTGCTCCATAGGAGAAAGATGAGGCTTTCTGCTCCCGTAAAGATTTACAGCCTCGGAAACCCTGTACAGGGTCGCTATGGGTCGGAACCGACTCCACAGAACATAAGAACAACAACAATGTGAAGGCTGAAACTGCAGTTACCTTGGCAGAGCTGAACCAAATGATTTTGCCCACAGGCCAGACGTTTCCTACCCCTGGTTCAAGTGGAATAGGGAAAGACATTGGTAGATGTGGAAAGAGGCAACGTCAGTGACACTTTGCTGCTAGCTGCCATTGAGTTGCTTCTGATCCATGTGATCCATGTGTGCAGAGAAGAATTTGCTCCATGGGGTTTTCAGGACTGTGACCTTTCAGAAGCAGACCAGGTGTCTCTCGGTAGGTTCAAAATGCCAATCTTTCTGCTAACCATTTGTATCACTCAGGAACTCCTTGACAATTATAAACATTTCTAAATTAAAAATGGATACGCCTATTTAGGAATTTAGAAGATTACAGTACTCCAAATGATTGTTTTCCTGTTTGCTTTTCATTTTGCAGGAGTAAATTTTTTAAACTTTAACAGTGTCCACTTGCTGTGTGTATGAACTTTCGTCTACTCAAGTAGACTCAAGTCAGATTGCTAGGTCTTTGGGTAAATTTTCTTTAATTGACTTGTGTTCTCCCTTTGCAGCCCCTCCCTTTGCAGCCCCTTTCAAGACCCCTGTGACCCCTGCCACACAAGTTGTTGCTCTTCAAATCTCTTTGCATTCGGGATAGTTGCCTTCCAAGATCACTTTTCTAGGAAATATCACTTTTGTCTTAAAGATTCACTCTGAAACTGGGATGGTTTACAACTTCTTGTCCTGGGGCTATAAATCTTGAGAAGTCTATAAAGAAGTCAAATTTAAGATGACAGAAAGGATTGGTAACTTAATCTCTTATGAACCTGCCTTCAATTAGTTCCTTGACTCCATTCTATGTTGTGGCCTATGTCTTGCTCTTTGAAAACTCAGTGAATCAATTAAACAAAAAAGGAGTGAAGGGGATGCTTTTGACTCTTAAAAAAAAAAAAAAAAAAAAAAAAAAGCAAGATTTTTTTTTTTTAATCCTCAAGAGGAATGATTGAATGGGGAAATCATGTTTTTAATTTACCAAATTAAGTATAAAATAAGAATATATGTGTATGCTTTGATTATACTGTGTGCCTTTGTTCTCTATTTGAAAAGCTTAGCAGCTGCTCCTTTTTCTGTTGTTATAGATGGAGAAGCATCTGTATAGTTTTGGTTACACTGATTATGACTCACAGCAACCCCATATAGGGTTTTCAAGGCTGGAAATCTTTATAGGAGCCGAAAGCCTCCCCTTTCTTCTGTTGGTTACATTGTTTTTGTCATGTTTCCAAGGAGCACCTGATGAAGTTGCCAGGGATAGCTGGTGGGTTTGAACCACTAACCTCGCAGTTAGCAGCACAGTGCTTATCCTACAGCATCACACCAGAACATCTTCTACAACTTGTTGTTAAGTGCTGTTGAGTCCGTTTCAACTCATAGCAACACGGCATAGAATTTCCAAAGAGCAGCTACTAGGTTACCACCATGGACCTTTTGATTAGCAATCCATTGCTTTTTCCTATAGTTCCACACCAGAACGCTTAAGTTTTATTTAAAAATTTGATCATTATAACTTGACTCACACTCCCATTTCCTATCCTGTCACCATTAACTGATACAACTAATAAGAGATCAAATAATGTATAGCACTAGGCATAAGACCAATTTAAAGTGTTCAAGAGTAAGGTGTCAGTTTGAGAACTAAAGTGTGCCTGACCCAAGCCAAGGTATTTTCAATAACCTCATATGCATTTGAAAGTTGGACAAAAAATCAGGATGACCATTAAAGAATGGCTGCATTTGAGTTATAATGTTGGAGAATTATGTTAAAAGTACCATGGACTTCTAGAAAAACAAATATAAATACAAGCAGAATTCTCCTTGGAAGTCAGCATGGCCAGAATTAGTCTTTCATATTTTAGACATATTATCAGGAGGGGCCGGTCCCTGGAGAAGGTTATCATACTAAGTGGAACATCACCAGAAAAGAAGATGACCCTCATTGACATGGATTGGCATAGTAGTAGCAGCAATAGGCTCAAACTTGGCAATGTTTGTGAGGATAGTACAGGATAGGGCAGTGTTTCATTCTGTTGTGCCTAAGGTCACTAAATATGTATCAACTCAAAGGCACCTAACATCATCAAATATATTTTTTAAGTACTTAGTTTGCTCCAAGTAATCTTTTTAGCACTGATGAAATATCAGAGTATAAAATATATTAGAGTACCTTTGCCTCAATTCTTACTCTACTGAGGCGAGTCAAACAATGTGCATGTCGGTAATTTGGTAGCAGATTATAGAGAAAAAATAATTAGGACAGGAAAAATCAGATGTGTAATAGACATATATTTGAAAAATTAAGTAGGATACTGATAGAAATCTTCACTGAGTTGGTGACATTGAGAAAATGAAGTGGGAGAACTATCTATGCATCTATTTGGGGTATTGTTATGCCAGGCTATTGGAAGAACAAGCACTAAGACCTTGAGTCAGGAGCCTGTCTGGTTTATTTCAAAAAGAGAAAATATTCCAGTTTGGCTGGATCAGGGGAAATGAGGCAATAGAAGATTTGAGTATAATTCTGAGCAAGAGCAAGGCACCTTATTATAGTTCTGTGACCATTTTAAGGACTTTGACTTTTATTCCAAGAAAGATGGAAAGCTTCCATGTACTATGAAGAGAAATATGAGCATGGGTCATTTGGGCTTGCTGTGTTGACAATAATACTCTGTAGTGTCAAAGGGATGAAAGCAATGAGTAAGGATTAAAAATTGGACAGCCCGGTTTAGTGGGAAAAGAAGTTCAATTTCAAACAGTGTCACTAGAAATAGCCCACAGATTTGTGCTTATGTTGATAAACAAAGAAGAGAGTCTAACACTGTTAGCATCAGCCATTGCAAAGCTGTAAATGGAAAAAAAAAAAAAAAATGAAAGGAGCAAAATTCTGTAAGGAGACGGTCAGGTTTGTAATTATCAACATGTCAATTTTTAAATGTCTCCAAGACCCTTCAAAGTGGTAATACAGACACACTTAGAATTACAAGACTGAAGGTTAAGTGTGAGAGAGAAGTAAGCTATAAAAAGCTATGAGATTAAATTCTAGCTAGAGCAAGGCAAGAAAATAAAGGGCATTCAGTTTGGTAGGGAAAAGAAAAACTATCCCTATTAATGAATGATGTTATCCTACATATAGAATATCTCAAAGATTCCACAAGAAAGCTACTCAAACTAATCACAATATTCAGTAAAGCAGCAGGATATTAAATAAATGTGCAAATATAAATAAAAGTCTTCTACATCTACAAAGATAATTATAATAGCACCCCTCTCCAAGATGAAATACCTGAGAATAAACCCAACCAGGCATGTAAAAAATATATATACAAAGAAAGCTACAAAGCACTACTGTAAGAAACAAAAGAGACCTACATAAATGGATAAATAGGCCATGAGTTTAAATGAAGACTTTTTGAAAATGTCAAGATTACACAAAATGATCTATAGATATAATGCAATCCTTGTCCAAATTGCAACATCATTCTTTACTTAACTAGATGGAAAACCTAATCACCAGCTTTATATGGAAAGAAAGATGACCAGTTAAACAGAGCATTTTGCAGAAGAAGAAAAATGTAAGAGGCCTCATACTACTGAATCTCAGAATCCTTTAAACAGCCATGGAAATCAAAATTGCCTGGTACTGGTACATTGATAAACAGAGAGGCCAATGGAACAGAATTGAGAAACAAGACATAAATCCATCAGCTTATGGACAGCTGATCAGGCAAAATCTTTAACAAATAGTGCTGAGAAAATTACATTTCTGTCTATAAAAAATGAAACAGGATCCATACCTCACACCATATTAAAAAATAAAATGAAAATTAACAAAAGACCTAATATATAATGATTATGGAAGCAAAAATTGGGACTGTGCCTCTTGTTGTTAAGTGCCATTGAATCCATTCTGACTCATATCAACCCTGTATAGGGTTTCCAAGGAAAAGCTGGTGAATTTGAACCACCAACCTTGTGGCTCAAACCAACTTTGCAGTCTGGCGTTTATCCTGCAACACCAACCATGGACTGTGCTAATGGGGAATATGTGTCATAAATATAACATCAAGCATAACTAAAAATGCACAAACAGCAGAAGATAAACTAGATAAATGGGACCTTAGAAAAATTAAACTCTTAGGCTCATCAAAAGTCTATTCTAAATGGGTGAAAAGAGAACCTACAGACTTGGGGAAAATTTGGCAACAACAATTCTGAGAAGCGACTAATCTCTAAAATGTACAGAAAACTTCAACACCTAGTCAACAAAAAAACAGTCTATCCCATTAAAATTGGGCAAATAACATGAACACCTATTTTCCAAACAAAGCATTCAGGCAGCTAGCAAATACATGAGGAAATGTTTGTGGTCTTATAAGAAAATCAATGTGGCACCAACCATCATTCCCACAGCACCCTTTCTACTCTTCTATTAGGTTCAATAATCTATTGCAGTGACCTCACAGAACTTTGATATCTCAAGCGAGTAAAGTTTTGCTAAAGGTAATACAGAAACGGCTACAATCATACATGGACAGAGAACTTCTAGAGGTTCAAGCTGGATTCAGAAGAGGCTGTGGAACGAGAGATATCATTGCTGATGTCAGATGGATCTTGGCTGAAGAGAATACCAGAAGGATGTTTACCTATGCTTTATTGACTATGTGAAGGCTTTCGATTGTGTGGATCATGACAAACTATGGACAACATTGAGAAGTATGAGTATTCCAGAACACTTAATTGTACTTCTGAGAAATCTGGATCTGGATCAAGAGGCAGTTGTTCGAAAAGAACATGGGAACACTGAATGTTTTAAAATTGGGAAAGGTGTGCGACAGGGTTGTGTTCTTTCACCATACTTATTCAATTTGTATGCTGAGAAAATAATATGAGAAGCTGGGTTCTATGAAGAAAACTTGGCATCAGGATTGGTGGAAGACTCATGAACAACCTGAGATATGCGGATGATACAACCTTGCATGCTGAAAGTGAAGAGGACTTGAAACATTTACTGATGAAGATCACAGAGCACAGCCTTCAATATGGATTACATCTCAATGTTAAGAAAACAAAAATCCTCACCACTGGACCAATAAACAGCATTCTTATCAATGGAGAAGAGATTGAAGTTGTCAAGGACTTCATTCTTCTTGGATCAACTGTCAACACTCACGGAAGCAGCAGTCAAGAGATCAGATGACGTATTACATTGGGCAAATCTGCTGCACAGGAACTTTTTAAAGTACTGAAGAGCAGAGATGTCAGCTTGAGGACTAAGGTGCGCCTGACCCAAGCCATGGTATTTTCAATAACCTCATATGGATGTGAAAGCTGGACAGTGAATAAGGAAGATCGTAGAAGAATTGATGCCTTTGAGTTGTGGTGTTGGAGGAGAATACTGAAAGTGCCATGGACTGCCAAAAGAACCAATAGATCTGTTTTGGAAGAAGTGCAACCAGAGTGCTCCTTGGAGGCCAAGATGGCTAAGCTTTGTCTCTCCTACTTTGGACACATTGTCCGGAGAGAACAGTCGCTGGAGAAGGATGTCATGCTGGGTAAGATGGAGGGTCAGAGAAAAAGAGAAAGACCCCCAACGAGATGGATCAGCCAGGTGGCATCATTGATGGTGTCAAGTGTGGCAGCGGTAGTGAGGTTGGCCCAGGATCGGACATTGTTTCGTTCTGCTGTGCATGGGGTCTCTATGAGTCGGTTCTGACTCGATGACACCTGACAACACAGAACTTAGGTACCATACTCAGTTAAGGTGTTGTTAGAGAAGGTAACAGGTTACAATTAAAAGTCAGAAACGCTCAGTGCACACTCATTCCAGCCAACTGCTGACTAAAGCTCATAGGACACACCACTCCATCATAAGGCTCAACCTGAAGATTATTGGCTCTAGTTCCATGGGTAATCAACCTTGCTTCCCTATTTAGTGCCTGGAGGCATCCCACTCCACGAGCAAGCTTCCTGCCCAGACAGCTTTACTTGTTCCATGGGCTGGGAAGCCCACTGCTCTGTCTCATGCTGTGGTTCTTGCTTTGGCTGCTCTTGCTCCTCTGCTATTCCTCCAGTGTCACAGCTTTCTGTCACTTGGTTGAGGAGGATCAATGTGTAGGCATCTCGGGGTCCAAAGGACACATTCCACTCCTGATTCTTCTTCTTTAATGATAGGGAGATTCCCCCCACAGCTTCTGAGATCGTTCATTTTATTTATTAAGGTATTGAGCACAGTGTGATATTAAGGCATTGAGCCAATTGAAATGAATACAAGGAAATATATTTGGACCTGATGGATATGCTTTTAAATTAATGGTAAGGATGATGAGTTGAAAGAGCATGAAAGTACTACAGTTGTTCCGTTTTCTGCCTCATGTTCCACAAGCTCAGGGAAGAACCCCCTGAGGGTTTCACCCCATTGTGCCCAACAGCACATGACATGATTTTTACAATCCTAATTGGCTCTGCTAACATCCACAGCTGAATCATGTCATTGTATCAATATCTTCTCCCACCTTTTGTTACCCAGATCCAACAGGATAGAAATATTGTTTGGTGGAAGTTATAGACTATGGCTAGAAGAGACATTAGATCATTCACGACACCACAGATCATTAGCCATTAAAGCCACTATCATCGAGTCAATTCTGACCCATAACAACTCTAAAAAAGATAGAGCAGAATTGCTTTTAGGCTTTCTGTGATGGTAAATCTTTACGGGAGAAGACATCTTTATCCATTGAAGTGACTGGTGGATTTGAACCACCAAACTTCAAGTTGGCAGCCCAATACTTAGCCCACAGCACCACCAGGGTTTCTTTATTTAGTCCTTTTTTAGTTGTTAAGTATCACTAAGTTGATTCTGACTCATAGGGACCCTCATAGGGTTTACAAGGAACAGTTAATGGATTTGAACCGTAGACCTTGAAGTAAGCAGTCCATTGTTTATCCTATAGCACCACACCAAGACTCTTCATTATCCATTGTTTTTGTTGTTGTTAAGTGCCATTGAGTTGGTTCTGACCCATAGCAACCCTGTGTAGGGTTTCCAATGAGTGGCTGGTGAGCTTGAACTGCCGACGTTGCGGTTCAAGCTGGCTTTGCTATCCAGCACCACACCAGGACTCCTCATTTTCCATTAAAGCTATGCAAATCAAAACAACAGTGAGAAACAGGAGAGATTTAATCTGATTACAACAATTGTAACAATAATGTTGCTGTTGTTTCGTGCCATTGAGTGAGTTCTGACTCATAGTGACCCTATCTAGGGTTTCCAAGGAGCAGCTGTTAAGTTTGAGCAGCCGACCTTGTAGTTCAAACTGATTTTATGGTCCAGTGCTTTATCCCACAGCGCCACATTAGGACTCCATAGCAATAATAACAACAACAACAAACAGCAAACAAGAGTATGGAGAGATTGGAATGAAAACATAATGTATTTTGTCCACAAACTATTTGTACTTGATGCAAAGTATCTATTTATATTATAACATACAAGGGACAACAGTATGAAGACTGCTAAACCATAACCAACACCTTGAGGGACTGAGTCACTGAGTTTGGAGGCTTATGACCATAATCTCTGGGGACATCTAGATTAGTTGGCATATCATACTAAAAATTACATCCTACTTTGATGAGTAGAAATTGAGGTCTTAAAAACTGGCATGTGGCCATCTAAAATGCAACTATGGGTCTCTCCTTGTAAAGGGAACATTAACAGCAGGAAGGAATGTACTCAGAACCATCAACCCTATGAGACCTAAAGGGCAGCATTTGTCCAAAAACAAAGTCCAAAAGCAGTTATGGGCAGGAAGGAAGGACAAAAGGAAGTGGTGAACCCAGGGAGGAAACAAGAAGAGTGTTGTTACATTGAACAGATTGTAACTAGTATCATAAAGCAAAATGTGTATTCAATGTTAAATGAGAAATGGTTGTGCTATGTACATTTTCATCCAAACCACAAAAAAAGTTCAAATAATAATTATTTTTACAGCCATGATATTAGAAAGTATGAAGTAACCAAAAAGTCTTGTACAGAAATAAATACGAGAAGAGGATTGAAGAGTCAGCAGCATACCAGTATTTTGAGTGGAGAGATAATAAGACATGATAGAGACTGAAAAGAGGCGCCCAGTACAGTAGAAAGAAAGCTAGGAGATCTTGGTCCTGGAACGCAAGTAAAGAATTTGTGTCAAAGAGGAAAGAGAGTTCAGTAGTAACTTATATGTAGCCCCTGCTGTGTTCCAGCTACCATTTCAAGTGTTTTATACATAAACCCCAAAACGCTATGATAATTCTATTGTCATAGAGTTGATTCTGACTCATACCAACCCTATAAAATAGAGGAGACCACGCCATAGGATTTCCAAGGCTATAGTATAATCTTTTGGGCTCTGGCAGGGTGCTGTAGGATAAGCATTGGACTTGTAACCAAAAGGCTGTCAGTGCAAATCCACCAGCCACTCTTGGAAATCCCATACAGTGTCACTGTAAGTTGGAACCAACTCGATGCCACTCAACAACAACAACAGCAACAACAACAATTTTTTAGGGAAGAAGTCTGCAACATCTTTTCCCCATAGAGTTGCTTGGTTTGAACTGCCCACCTTTTCATTAACACCCAAACATTTAACCACTGTGCCACCAGGGCTACCTCACTTTATTCATAGTCGCTCATTAAATCCTCACAACTATTACATAAGTGTTGTTGTTGTTAAGTACCATTGAGTTGGTTCTGAGTCATTGCAACCCTGTGTAAGGTTTCCAAGGAGACACTGTTGAGTTTGAACTGTTGATCTTGTGGTTCAAACTGACCTTATGGTCCAATGCTTTATCTCCCAGAGCCACCTCATTAATCTTGCTCTTTGGATAAGGAAACTGAATATGGAAAGGCCAACTAAAGTAACAAGTTTTACATCTACTAATTTGTAAGTTTAAGCCAGATAATTTGGCTTCTGAGTCTATGCTTCTATTTCCCACACAACCACAATCACTTTAATTTATTTTAAATAAATCAAGTAGAATGAATACTGAGAACTGATCCATGAATTAATTTGGACTGGACACTATGATAGATCTAGATCAATGAAATTGTGGCCATGAGAGAATTGATCCTGCGCTGCTTACTACAGAACAGGTGAGAATAATTAGAGATAGTAATGCTGGTTAAAATTCTTAGACTGATTATTAATTTAGAGAATTTAAGACTTGTGCTTTTTGACATAACAAGTCTAGTTAAAAGCAATGGTGAGTCAGTGTCCTATAACATGGTCATATGTTGTTTTGTTGTAAGTGCTGTTGAGTCAGTTCTGACTCATAGAGACCTTGTATACCAGGGTTTCTGAGGAGCAGCTGGTGGGTTTGAACTGCCAACCTTGTGGTTCGTAGTCCAGTGCTGATCCTACAGCACCATACCAAAAGTCTGTAATATGGTTATATAGGCACCAAATATATAAAAAACAAAAACAAAAGCAAGATGGATATCAGCAAATGACTATTACTTCAGATAAGTACTTTGTGATTGATTTCTTTAAAAATTTTCTATAGTACATTTTAGTGTCTTGTGTACACAATATGTTCCCCAAACACTAGGAATTGTTTTTTATTTTTTAAAACTGATTTGATTTTGAGTATTTATAGAGTAATTTATTTTCAAATAGGACATTGATGAAAAAGAATTGATTATTATGCTTTTAACTTTATACTCTAGGAAATTATTCTATATTAAGCTGTTTTGCATTAAAGACTGTACTTTGAAAATTTAACGTACTGTATTTGCAGTAGAAATTGCACTTGTTATTAGAACTATAATAATCATGATAGTGTCACCATTGAATTGTTTTCCTGTAGTCAGGACCATGTGGAAAACCAAATTGCAATCAGGCGATGACTGGGTGGACATCAAATTCGATGTAGGAAATTGGCATACACATTTCTGCATCTGAGATCCTCTTGCCAGTAAAGTTTAACTGTTGGTTAAGGCTTCCTCTTCTTTATTGACTACACAATCAACATTAATTTCTGTCCTATTCCTTTGACAGTGTATCCAGTTCTAACCAATCCATACACCCAACTCCTTTCAGTATAATAAACTGTATTTTTAAAATGAGCCTTTTTAATCAGAACTCAACTAAAGGAAGATTTTTAAAAAAGAACAAAATAATTTTTGATATAGGAAATGAGGGTAAACTGTTACAATTTGATGAACTTGACCTATACTCATGGAGGTAGTAACTCTAAATATCAACAGAGAGGGAAGGAGTCTTCATATCAAGTATCAATGCTTGGGACGGCAACATAGACATTGGCTACTTAAAATGAGGGAGCAATAATGGCAAGAAGTGACTGGCTAACAAGTTTTCAAGAGGGAGTTTAAGAGTGTGAGGGAGGAAGAAAGAGTCCCCACTGAATCATTTTTATCTTGTCTAGATGGGTCTGGTTAAAAGAGATGGGGATAAGATTCTTATGATTCAATAGTAAGTAATTGTTAGCACAACTAATTGCGACTGTCACAATTGTAAAGGTTTTATAACAAAAATGGGGGAGTAGTTAATCTTACAGTCCAGGAACAAAGGACCCTAGGAGAAGACATCAAGGGAGAAGTACATAAGTGCAATGGGAGACCTTATCCATAGAAGCAGCAACACTAGAGATGGTGGCAGAGTTGGGGACGTGGAAAGAGGGAGCAGCTGAGGACTGTAGATTTATGGAAAGAGAGGGACTAAGATATGGCGGCTAGGAGGCAGACAGAATGTGTCCTTTGGTAGTGAAAATTATTATATATGCCTAAGTGTTAAAAAAAAAAAAAAGAGTTAATGTGAATAGAGAAAAATACTGTTAACTGATGGTACATGGAGAGGATTATAATCATTGTAATGAAACAAAGTGTATGATTTGTTGAATGTAAAACTGATGAACTGCCCTGTAAACTTTCACTCAATTCACAATAAAAACCTTAAAAAAAAAAAGAAAAACCTTTTCTCCCTGGAATGCTATGGGCAGACTTAGGACCAGAGTTCACCATCAGAGATTGTTTCAGAACCTAGGCAGCCCCAGATTGTCAAACTGGTTGTATTGATTATATTTGCTTTGTAGTAAATTGGGAATAACACAATTATTTAAAATTCAATAAAATACTTTCTCATAGATGTTCAAATGCTTTATAGACTTTTGCTTATATAATTATTGTCTAAGTATGAATAGTTAAAGGTCATTTTCATGAGTATATGTATTAAGAAATAGTTTTTTAATACTTTTGTTATTACAATGGAGTCCTGGTGTGGTGCTATGGGTTAATGTGCAAGATTACAAAGCCATTTGAACTTCAAGCTCAGCAGTTCAAGCTCACCAGCTTCTCTTCAGAAACCCTATACATGGTCTCTATGGGTCAGAACTGACTCGATGGCACTTCACAACAACAACAATTACTACAATACTTTATGTCTTTGTTGTTGTTGTGAAGTGCCATCCAGTCAATTTTGACCCATAGCGACCCTGTATAGGGTTTCCAAGGAGCAGCTGGTGAGCTTGAACCACCAATCTTGCAGTTCCAATGACTTTGCAGTCTGATGTATTAGCCCACAGCACCACACACCAGGGCTCCTTTGTGTCTTTGTTGTTGTTGTTGTTGTTAAGTGCTGTTGAGGGGCTCCCAACCCATAGTGACCCTGTATAGGGTTTCCAAGGAGCAGCTGATGATCTTGAACTGCTGACCTTGCAGTTCCAAAGACTTTGCAGTCTGATGCATTAGCGCCATACCAGGACTCCATTTTATGTCTTTAAGGAGTATTAAATAATCTCAATTTTCCATTTATCAAAGTGATCTTCACCAAAGTTAGTTGAATGTCTTAGCTTAACAAAATAGTCTTCACCTCTAGTATTCAAGGCCAAATCTTTTTAAGATGGGTAAATTCAAATTAACAAAAGGAAGTGTGGAGTTTTGAATGTATTGCAAAGTATCTTACTCCTACTAAAAACTGTAAAGATAAAATGATCAGTACAATGTTTTGAGATATGTGGATGTAAAATATTGTGTACAATCTAATTTATGGTATCACTGTCAGTGAAATATGATCTTGGTTTCCTGTGTTCTCCTTTATATTGATGTTCTACATCCCTAAAAGAGCATGAGACTTTGATGTTCAAATATCTTAGATGGGCATCCCCTCTTTAATTACTATTTTGAATTCTCACAAAAGCATGCCATGCAGGTGGCCTCACTAACCTTCTGTAAAAGTTTAAAATAAGCTAGAGGTCATAATATATTGTCATACCATGTTTCAGTAATGGGATAAGTTATCACAGTAACCTGTCTCAAATGCTAGTGGGATGATATTTCAGCCTCCAGCTACTAAAAAGAAACACATGTAGATGAAAGCTCAATTTCTGATTTATTTATGGATTAGCCAGTAACTGTTTTCAATGAATTCTCAACAAAATTTAAGTAGCAAGACAAAGAACTTTTATCTTATACTCTGATGTGTTCATAGCTATTTCAAGATATCTTAGTATTTTTGAATGAATGCAAATGATTTTTAGATATAAAGCATACATTTACGGAATAACCAAACATCTTCTCTCTTTTCTGTGGAGATAATAACTCTTCTGCTTTTGTTCTGTAGAATTTTATAGGGATCTTGAAGAAGGAAAAAATCTATATACTAAAGGAAGATTTGGGTTTATGGTGCTTTTTAACTTTTGACTCTGAAGATATGGTTTTATTTATACCCGAGCAATCATAGAATTCCCAATTTATCAAACAATGTGTTTCAGTCTTAGTGTTAAAAATCTTTACTGAATGTACATCATGTCTTCAATGTTGATCCTTTTGTCTGAAAATCCACGGTTTCAGACTTTCCTTCCACATATTTAATTATAATATTTCTTGGATAATTTATTCCCAATTTTCTCTCAAGTTATTTTCAGTCAATTTTAAAGGAAAAACTCCAAATCTTTTATCCATAATACTATTTTATAAAGGAAAAATACAATTGGGAGATACACATTTCTCATTAAAACCCAAATCCACCCTTATAACAATGAATTATTATAAGATCATAGATACAAATTAGTCATATTTGAGTTCAAGTTATTCACAGAACAGGCAGTAGGTTAATTTCCTGGAAATGCTATCTTAGAGCACCATTGGATACTCTCTCTAAGATCTACTGACAAATTAATCTTCAGTATCTTCACAATAGGTTTAAATGGTATCTTCTTGCCCTACCCTGTCCCAGAGGGTAAACTTCCATATGTGACTACTGAGTACCTGAAATGTGGCAAGTCTGCTTTGAGGTGGGATATTAGTATGAATCATACCCTGGATTTCAAAGAATCTGAAATTTGCCTTTAATATATGTACATTGACTACGTATTGAAATCAGACTACTTTGGATATGTTAGGATGAGCAAAATAAATTAAGAAAACTTGAAAAAAAAAGATTTTTTTTTTAAGAAACTTCAAACCCAAGAAGTACTTTACTTCATATTCTGAGATACGTCTCTTTCTTTGGTTCCTTGGGAATAATGCCATTAAAAGGACAAATGTGCTGTGTTATTATTTTTTTCCATTTCTTGAAAATAAAAATACCTGAGTGATCCAATATAGGATTTCTTATGATGTTTGGTTATAACCAAAACTGAAGGTGGTTGTGTGCTGTCGAATCAGTTCCAACTCATATTGATGCTATATAGGATTTCTGAGGCTGTAAATCTTTGCAGAAGCAAATGACTTCATCTTTCTCCCACAAGCCTCTGTTATATTCAAACTGCTAACCTTGTAGTTTGCATCCCACTAATAACCCATTACACCAATAGGGCTTCTAATGTCAATATAGATGAAATAAAAAAATAAAAAATAAAAACAACCCTAATTGATATCAAGGTAACTCCACCTCATGGTAGCATTATGTGTGTCAGAGTACAACTAGCCTCAATAGTTTTTCAGTGGTTGATGTTTCAGAAATAATTTTCCAGCCTTTCTTCAAAGGCACCTTTGGTTGAACTTGAACATCTAGCCTTTTGCTTATCATCCAAGTTAGTTAACCATTTGAGTTATAAAAGCAATATGAAATGCAAAAAAATGTATATAATTGAAACTTAAGTAAATGTGAAAAATTATGCCCAGTCTTACTTCAGTGGACATAGAGTATTCAATTATTTTTATTCAGTGTTTCCACTTTAAAAACTACTGTTTTATTCATGAGTTTTATATGATGATGAACCAATTATTGTTCAGTTTGGCATAGTCAGTGAATATCATATATAGTAATGAAAGACAATAATATTCTTACTAGGAACCTGTATTTATGAATAAGTAAAAAAGTATTAGTAATAGGGTTCCAGTTCATACATGTACAGATTTATTGTAATAAAAATGTGTTTAAACATGTATTTTCAATAAGTGGGTGGCTGAAAATAAATTCTCTCGGTAATGCACATTGCTTAGTGTCACTAGAGTGCCTTCAAAAATAAAAAAAATTCAATCAAAACCATGACTTCCAAGGAATGTAGTTAAATTTAAGGCAGAGAGGTAAATTCAGAAGGTTATGGTAACTGCTTTTGGAGGTATTCCAGTGGACTGATTTTCATAGATTTTCTCAGAGGACAAGATGATCACAAGGGCTTACTTTTAAAACGTTTTAAGAAAATTGCAAACTGCATTGGTGAGAAAAAGACCAGGAAAGTTGTGCTGAGGTTTTGTGTTGTTTTGTTTTGTTTTTTTTTGTTTTCTATCAGAACAATGTACCCGCTCGTTCTTCTGAGGGAACAATGACTTTTCTATGAGAATATACTTGAAGACCTGCTACAACCCTACAACCCTGATCTTGCCCCTTCAGACTTCTTCTTGTTGCTTAAACTCAAAGAACATTTAAAAAGAACATAACTAAAGACTGTCAGGGATGCCACAATTGTCTTGTTGATGTGGTATGAATTGAAACACAGAATTCTTCAGGGAAGGGTTAGAGAGATCGAAACACGACCTTCAGAAATGTATAGACCTAGATTCAAGAAGAAACAAGAACGTTACATTTTTATATTTTTAGTAAAGGTTTCTATCATTTTGCAGCAATACTTTTTTACTTACCTTAGTGTGTGTGTGTATGAAAATGAGCTCTGGTAGCATTGTGGTTACGGATCAGGCTATTAACTTCACAGTTGATACTACCAGCCATTCTGTGGGATAAAGATGAGGTTTTGCTGCTGTGAAGATTTACAGCCTTGGAAGCCTTATACAGGGCTGCTATGAGTCAGAACCGACACCACAGGACACTACCACCACCATATATATGCAGTACTGGTGTGGTGCTGTGGGCTAATGCACTGAACTGCAAGGGCAATTTGAACCTCAAGGTGAAGTGAGTCCCACAGACTGTAATATAGTCCATTTAGTATGTAATTGCATTATGAAAAGTTTGAACTATTGTGAGAATATCAAATTGTGATACAAAAACATGAAATGAACAGAAGCTGATGGAAAAATAGTTCCAATAAACTTGTTTGATGCAGGGTTACCACAAACCCTCACTTTGTAAAAAATACATTATCTGCAAAGCACAATAGAGTAAGCACCATAAAATGAGGTTTGCTCCTGTATTACAGTTGAGACCAGAGTTCTTTTTCTTTGATTATTTGAATGCTCAAATGTGACCTTTCAATAAATAAAGACTCAGCTCCTACAATGTACAAAGAATCATGCTAGATGTGTGGTTGAGATACAATCTTTTTTTTTTTTTAATGTTTTATTGTGAATTATGTGATAGTTTATATGGGAGAATATTAGCTTTACATTCATTCTATCATATACTGTTTCATTGTCACGGTTACAATCCCACCCATGCATCATCAACCAACCAGAGCGTATAACCGGCAAGCCCCAAAGCTTGTAAGCTAGTCACGTCTTGCCTTTGTATCTGCCCCCCACCCCATTTTGGGTAGCCAATGTCCAAGATGCCTATCCCTGTCTACTCTGTGTAACAAGGGGGTGGGAATGATCCTCGCTATAAAGATTTGTGCCCTCTTTTGAGCTACTGCATCCATAGGTGCAGGTCAAGTTCATCAAATTGTATCAGATTACACTTTTTTCCCTCTTCTTTCTTCTTCTGGTTGAGCTCTGATCATCCAGTCATTGAAGCCAGGTCAAGTGGGTATTATCTACAAGTGTGGGTGTTCTTGTGCATATGCCCTCTCTTCTTATCAGCTGGACACTTCACTCTCCACTCTAGTCCTCTGTGGCTATGTCACTGACTCTGGGCCCAAGAGTCCCCAGGTCTTGCCACACTGCTGGCCAGCCAGGTCTTTACCAGTGTTCACAGGAGTCTACGGAATGTGGTAGGGCTTGGCTCACAGCTTTTTGCTGTTTTTTCCCTCACTTCCCCTTATTGGTGACCACCATGGTCACCAATCAGAGCACATGTCTGCTCGTGTATTCCCACTGAGTGTTAATCTTGGCAGGGAGTTTGCCCTGAGGGGACCCAACCACTTTCCTCAATGTCACCTGGGCAAGCAGCTTGCTTCTTCATGTAGTAATCTGTCAAACTGCCAGTATTGTTTTGTATTTTTCCTGTTGGTCTTTCTTTCAAGAAGTATCTTCTGTTCTTCTAGCCACTCCAGGCTCTCAGCTTGTCCTTTCAAGTGGGAATTTCCCACCTCAGAAGACTGTCCCAGTCTCTCCCCATCCCTGCCAGCATTTATTGTCCTCCACTTTTTTGATCTTTGCTGTTATTGCTGGTGTGAAATGATATCTCATTGTTGTTTTGATTTGCATCTAATGGCTAGTGATCATGAACATTTCTTCATATGTTTGTTGGCTGTCTGGATCTTCTCTTTGGTGAAGTTTCTGTTCATGTCCTGTGCCCATTTTTTCATTGGGTTGTTTCTCTTTTTCTTGTAGAGGTGTTGTATTTTCCTATATATTTTAGAAATGAGTCCCTTGTCTCATGTGTCATTGCAAAATATTTTTTTCCCATTCTGTGGGTACCCTTTTTACTCTTTTGCTGAAGTCTTTTGATGCACGTAAGTTTTTAATTTTGAATATGTGCCATTCATCTATTTTGTCTACTTTGGTTTGTGTACTTTTCAAAATATTTGGTAGCCTGTATATTCCTTGAAATAGATCCCTCATATTTGTCCCTAATTTTTCATCAATGGCCTTCATAATTCTGAGATTCACACTTAGGTTATAATCCATTCTGAGTTGGCTTTTGTATAAGGTGTGAGGTAAAGGTCTTCTTTCAGTCTTTTGCTTATCACTTTACAGTTCTGCAGCACCATCTGATGAAGAGACTATCACCTTCCCATGCAGTGTATTTAGGCACTTTATCAAAAATCAGTTGACTGTATGTAGATGGATTAATTTCCAGATTCTCAATTCTGTTCCATTGATCCATGTATCTTTCATTGTACCAGTACCACTGCTGTTTTGACCACTGTAGCCATGTAATACATTTTGGAATAGGGAGTAAGAGGTTTCCAACCTTATTCTTCTTCTTAAGAAGTGCTATGCTTATCCTGGGTCTCTTTCCTTTTCATATAAAGTTTGTAATTGTTTTTTACATCTCTTTGAAGAATGCTGTTGGAATCTGGATTGGGATTCCATTATATGTGTAAATTGCTTTGGGCAGTATTGATATTTTCACAATGTTCAGTGTTCCTAACCAGGAGCATGGTACATTCTTCCATTTTTGTAAGTCTCTTTTGGTTTCTTGTAGTAGTGCTTTGTAGTTTTCTTTGTATATGTCCTTTGTTTCTCTGTTTACTTTATACCCAGATATTTCATCCTTTGGGTGGCCACTGTAAATGATATTGCTTTCCTAATGTCATTTCCAGTGCTGTCGTTGTTGCTATAGAAGAATCCAACTGATTTTTGTATGCTGATCTTAGATCCTGCCATGTTGCTGAATCTTCCAATGAGGTCTAGTAACTTTTTTTACTGAGTCTTTGGGGGTTTCTACATATAGGATCATATGTCTGCAAATAGAGAGAGTTTTACTTCCTCTTTGCCAATTTCAATGCCTTTAATTTCCCTGTCTTGCCATATAGCTCTTGATTAGACTTTCAGCACAGTGTTGAATAGGATTGGTGACAAAGGGCATCTTTGTCTGGTTCCTTTCGCAGAGGGAAACCTTTCAGTTTCTCTCCATGGAGAGTAATGTAGGCTGTTGGTTTTGTATTTATGCTATTGATTATGTTGAGGTATTTCTCTTCAATTCCTACTTTGTTGAGTGTTTTTATCAGGAATGGATGTTAGATTTTGTCAAGTGCCTTTTCTGCATCAATTGATATGATCATGTGGTTCTTTGCTTTTTCTTAATTATATGGTGGATAACGTTGATCGTTTATCTGATGTTGAACCATTCTTGCATCCCTGATATGAATCCCACTTTTTCATGATGTATTATCTTTTTGATGTGCTGCTGGATTCTGTAGGCTAGGATTTTTGCATCTATGTTTATGAGGGATATTGGTCTATAATTTTCTTTCTTAGTGATGTCCTTCCCTGGTTTTGGTATGAGGGTATGCTTGTGTCTTAAAATGTATTAGGAAGTTTTCCATCATCCTATATATTCTGGAATAATTTGAATAGAATTGGTGACATTTCTTCCCTGAACATTTGGTAAAATTCACCAGTGAAGTCATCTGTTCCTGGACTTCTTTTGGTTGGGAGTTTTTTGATGACCTGGTCATTTTCTTCTTTTCTTATAGGTCTGTTCAGTTTTCTACTTCACTGTGTGTAAGTTTAGGTAGGTCATGTTTTTCTAAAAATGTATCCATCTCTTCTAAATTTTCAAATTTATTGGAGTACAACTTTTCATAGTATTCTGTTACTATCCTTTTGTTTTCCTTTGTTTCCATTGTGACCGCTCCCATGTGGTTTCTAATGTGTGTTTTTTGTATCTTCTCCTTCTTTTCTTTTGTTAGGTTTGCCAATGGTCTGTCAATTTTGTTAATCCTTTCAGAGAACCAGTTTCTTGTCCTATTGTTTCTTTCTATAGTTTTTCTGTTTTCTATCTCATTTATTTCTGTTCTAATCTTTATTATTTCTTTTCTTTTTGTGGCTGTAGGTTTCCTCTGTTGGTCTGTTTCTAATTGTTATATTGCTGTGTTAATGTGTTAATTTTGATTCTTTCTTCTTTTTGGATGTGTTCATTTATTGCAGTAAATTGTCCTCCCAGCACCATTTTGCTGTGTACCAAAGATTTTGGTATGTTGTGTTTTCATTCTCGTTTGTTTCTAGGAGCTGTGTGAGTTTATATTTTATTTCTTCTACTACCCAGTCACTCTTCGGGACGGTGTTCTTCAGTTTCCATGTATTTCACTTTATTTCCTTGGTCTTCTTATTGATTTCTAATTTGATAGTATTGTGGTTTGAGAAGATGCTTTGTAGTGTTTTGATATTTGTAAATTTATGGAGGTTTATTTTGTGGCCTAAGACATGGTCTATTCTGGAGAATGTTCCATGTGCACTGGAAAATACTGTTTATTATGCTGTTGTTAGCTTGAATGCTCTGTACACATATATGAGGTCCAGTTGGCGGATTGTGTTGTTTAGTTCCTCTGTGATTTTGTCAAGATTCTTTCTGGTTATCTATCCATTTTTGAAAGTGGTGTATTAAAATCACCCACTATTGTTATAGATTCATCTATTTCTTTCTTCAAAGCTATTAGAGTTTGCTTTATGTATTTTGGAGCTCTTTCATTGGGAGCATAGATATTTATCATGGTTATGTCATCCTGTTCAGTTGTCCCTTTAATTATGAGATAATGTCCATCTTTATCTATTAAAGATTAGTACTGCTATTCATGTTCATTTTTTTACTGCAATTAGCTTTATATATTATTTTCTATCCTTTAACTATTAATCTGATTTTATCTCCGTGTGTCAAATGTGTCTCTTGCAGAAAGCCTATGGAAGGAGCTTGTTTTCTTATCCATTCTGCCACTCTCCGTCTCTTAACTGGGGCATTTAATCCATTTACATTCAGTGTAATTATAGAATCGTTGTTATTCTTGTTAAATCCTTAATTTCTACCTTGTGTGTGTGTGTGTGTGTGTGTGTGTGTGTGTGTGTGTGTGTGGTGTTTCTGGTTTCTTTGCTCTTCCTGTGCTGAGCTCATGCTTTTTGTCTTCTTTCTTGTTAGTTTCCCCATAGTTTTAATGTTTCCATGTTCTTCTTGGATTTTCATTTGCTTGGTATGTTGTGAAGTGTTAATTTTCTCTGAGGTTACCTTATAGTCCATTAACTTTTCCACCCATTGAGTGCAGTCTATTTTATCCTGTAATCTACCTGACCTTCTCACCATCTGGACCTCTCTTCCTACGTGTTTACCTTCTTTCACATTGTAATTGTTTTGAACATAGACTGACCTCCCAGATTCTCTGAATTTGTTCTTATATTTCGTTCTGTTTTCGACTCTTCCATCTGTCGATTTAATTCTGGGAGGTGCTGCCACGTATGCCAATCTCTGGTTGTTGTCTGTTCTTGTTGGTTCTCAGAACTCTCTTTAGGATGTTTTGTAGCGCTGGGTTGGCTTTGGCAAAATCCCTTAGTTTCTGTTTATCCTGGAATGTTTTGATTGCACCGTCATATTTGATTGATAGCTTTGCTGGATAAAGGATTCATGGTTGACAGTTTTGTTTTGTTTTTTTTTCTTTCAAGGTTTTATATATGTCTCCCCATTGCCTTCTTGCTTGCATGGTTTCTGCTGAGAGATTCGAGATTAATCTGACTTGCTTGCCTTTGTATGTAATGCTTCTCTTTTCCCTAACTGCTTTCAGGATTCTCTCATTATCTTTGATTTTGGAGAGTTTGATTATGATATGTCTCGGTTATTTTCTTTTGGGATCTATCCTTCCTAGGGTTTGTTAAGCTTCTTGAATGTTTATCTTTTCACTTTTCAGGATGTTAGAAAATTTTTCTTCCTGAAGCTCCTCAACTATCTCTTCTATGGACTTGTGTGATTCTTCCTGTTCCAGAATGCCAATAATTCTTAAGTTTATCCTCTTCATCTTGTCCAACATGAATAGACCTTATTCAGATTTTTTTATACTTTTTTTTCTGTTTGCTCTTCTATCTTAGTGGTGTGGAGTGATTTGTCCTTCAGTTCACTGGTTCTGCCTTCCATCTCTTTTTTCTATTCCTTTGCCCTTTCAGGGTATTTTCTAATCTGATATTGTATTATTGATTATTTGAACCAATTTCTGTAGGCTTTGAATTGTTTCCAATTGTGTATCCATATTATTTGATTATTCCTGTAGCATTTTCCTGACTTCATCCTTCTGTATCTCAACTCCACTGTGAAGTGTTTTGAAATATTTTATAATCATTTTTCTGAATTCCTTCTCAGGCATTTCCAAGCCCTACCCTCCTTTCAGAACAGAGTCCAGGTCTACCTCTAGGTCATTTGTCTCCAATATTTTATCTTTTTTCTGTACATGTGCTGACATGATAATCTGTTTTTGCTTTTTAGACATGTTTAGTGTTTAGCTGTGGTCTTAATACTTAATTGGGGTTGTGTCTTGGTATTTTTTATGCTTTCTGATTGCTTCCAGGTATATGTGATCAGGAGGTTGGCTTCCCTTTTCACTCTTCTTATTGCTTAACTCAGAGTAACTTTTGCATGTGCTGTCTGCCTCCCTGGTATATGGCAGTTGATATTTGTTCTTGCCTGGAATGTGGGGCTTTATAGTGTGTGATTGTATCTTAACTAGATGGCAGCAATTGCTGTCTCTTCTTAGTATAGGAAGAGAATGGGTCCCCTAGAGGTAAAAGGGGGAACAAAACCAAAACATAATAGAAGTAAAGAAAAAATACCATCAGCAAAAAAGCAAGATGAAAAATTTTAAAAATAAAACAAGAAACAAAACAAAACAAAACAAAAAAATAAATAAAAAACATATTGGATATTATAGTGTGTAATCATGGGAAAAGGAGAGGAGAGAGAAAAAAGAAAAATCTGTAGCCTAATATGAATATGATTTTAATGTCCTCTTTCAGCTTCTTGCCTTCAAAGTTGTCTGACAAATTTCAAGATGACCCTCTCCGTTTTTATGGTGTACCTCAGGATTTTATTTTCAGCCTTTTTTTCCCCCTAAATTCTCTTCCTCTTCTCACCCCTTTCTGGCTTTTCCCTATTAATAAACAGTTCAGGGCCAGTTTGGCCATTTTAAGCAGTTTGTTTATAGCATACTGGTTACAAATCGGCCACCAAGCCCAAGGCTGGCAGCTCTAAACCACCCACCGTTCCGTAGAAAAACTAGGCCCCTTGCTCCTGCAAAGATTCATAGCCCCGGAAATCCCATGCAGGGTCACTATGAGCCGGAACCAACTCCCAGGCATTCAGCTAGAAAGGAAGACGAGTGCCTCTAAATGCTGAAAGGATCCGTGTACATGCATGCTGGAAGAACCCTCCAGTGGTGGGGGTGGGGTTTATACTTACTCAGGTGCCCCCTTTAGTCACCAGAATGGAAGTGCATAGACAGGTGAACAGATAAAAAAAAAAAAAAATCAGAACAAAGCAAAACCAAACAGATAGTATTGTCACATTTGCTCCGAGGATCCCATGGCAGTTAATGCCCAGCGGTCTGCTTGCCTCTCCACCTGGTCCCATTGTTTGATCTTGTCCAAGTTGCTGGCTCAGGCTGCTGAGCCCGGCAGATTCTAAAGCACAGAACTTCTTACTTCCACTACAAGTTCCACTAGCTATAAGCTTTCAAACGTTTTAAATATTCATAGATAGATGGTTCAGAGTTTGGGCTCTCTGCCCTGAACCCGCTTCATCTGGTATTCTGTGGTATTGCTGACAGAAACTTCACTGCACCTCTACCCTATCTGCCATCAAGCCATGCCAAGATATGATCTTTATATTTAGTCTATAATTTACTTGAAGCAACTAGACAGTAAGTGTAATCCTTCATTAAGAACAAGTTGCCCAGTAACCAGTTAGCGAGAAATGATCACATATGAAGGCACTAAAGAAGGAAATGCTATTTCATATTCAGGAAACAAAACATATCTGGTTGATGAGAAAGCTTAAGTAGAAGTAGGTTCTGAGTATCTGCTGTGCTACTATTGTGTGGCATCGTGTTAGTTCTAACTCATAGTCACCTTGTACAGGGATTTCAAGGCTGTAAATCTGTTGTGGTTAGCAGCCCAACATGTTGCTACAACCCACTGTTGTACTAGGGTTCTGAGCTTTCTGCGTGGCTATTGATGTTTAAAAAACCCTAAACCTAGTGGTGCAAAATAGTAACCAATTTACTATGCTAATGAATTAGACAGGGAGGAGCCAAGGAATTAGACAGGCTGAACTGAGATGACTTCTCTTAGCATAGATGTGTTTCAGGTCTTCGCTGGGAAATAAGACATAGCTGGGAAATAGCTGTGGCTAGAAACCCACTGAAAAGATGAGTTCTTCACTTACATGACTGACAACTTAACCAGAGCCGTTCCCAGACATGGCCTCACCAGCATGGTGGTCTCCAGGAAGCTGTGTTTCATTCATAGTGACTCAGAAGTTCAGGAAACAAGTGGGATCTCATGGTTTCTTATGACCGGCTCTAGCACCACATCCACTGTGCTCTACTGGTTGAAGCTATCATAAGCACCAGCAGGTGGTGGGGAAGGACAAAGACCCTAATTCTCAATGAGAAGACTATATGTTACGCATACAAACATGCCAACAGTCATGAAGATCACGGAGAATTGCACAACATTTAATACGCTTATATAGAATGTCACCAGAAGTCAGAGCTGATTTGATGACAAGTGACAATAAATGTTTTTGAATTGCTACAGGGTTTGATTAGAGAAGTAGACAGAGGTCAATTTACAGAATAACCAAGTATTTTGTTTAGGAGTTCAGATTTAATTCCTGGTTGTAAAGGAAGATTGTTCAGGGTATTTTTTTGTTTTTGTTTTTTAGCAGAGGAAAAATTATGCCTTTTTAAATTTCAGTATTGACCCTGGTGACAGATATGCTATGGTGAGTTGTTATTGGTGTTAAGTGCCGTTGAGTTGATTCCAGTTCATATCGTCCCTGTTTCTGAGGAGAAGCTGGTGAGCTTGAACTGCTGACCTTGTGGTTTATACCGACTTCCCAGTCCAGCACACTAACCACAGCACCATGAAAGTACTTTGCTGTGGGGAGAAGGATGGTGAAAATTGTTGTTAGATGTCTTTGAGTTGGGATTGACTCATAGCAACCATATGTACAACAGAATTAAACACTGCCCAGTCTTGTGCCTACCTCACAATTGTTGCTATGCTTGAGCCCATGGCTGCGGCAATGTGCCAGTTCATCTCATTGAGGTTCTTTCTCTTTTTAGCTGACCCTCCACATTACCAAACATGATTTCCTTCTCTAGACACTGGTCCCTCCTGATAATATGTCTGAAATGTGACAAAGTCTGGTTATCCTGGATCCTAAGGAACATTCTGTCTGTACTTCTTCCTACACAGATGTGTTTGTTCTTTTGGAAGTGGATGCTGGTGATGTGCCATTGAGTCTATTCCGACTCCTAGTGACCCAGCATGTTGTTTCCAAGGCTACAAATCTATACAGGAGCAGAAAACCTCATCTTTCTCCCATGGAATGTCTAGTAGTTTCGAACTGCTGACTTGAGGTTAGCAGCCTGACTCATAACCTCTACTTTTAATATTCTTCTCCAACACCATAATTCAAATTCATCAATTCTTCTATGATCTTTATTTATTGGCCAACTTTTACATGCTTATGAGGCTACTGAAAATACCATGACTTGGGTCAGGCACACTTTAGTCTTCAAACTGAGAGTTTTGCTCTTGAACATTTTAAAGAGATCTTGTTTAGTAGATTTGCCTAATGCAATAGTCTGATTTCTTGACTGCTTCATCCATGAGGGTTGATGGTTGATTCGATCACATATCTCCTCTGGTTGTCTGATTGGATGGTGATGTACGTCATTAAAAAATAAAATGATACTGTGATAGTGGATTCAGATGAGAAGTACTAGGTGGTGGGGGGAATGTGTTGTGTTGGCATTTATGAGTTTTTAATGAGATATTTCAATAGTATTTCTAGATAGTGGTGCTTTGCCTGGTTACCTGGAACACAGGAGCGAGGTCAGGCCTGGAGATACAGACCTGGGAACCTTAGCTTGGTGGTGGTGGTGGTGATGGTATGCCGTGGAGTCAATTCTGACCCATAGCTACCCTACATAGGGTTTCCAAGGCTGTAAACCTTTATGGGAGTGGAAAGCCTCATCTTTTTCCTGTGGAACAGCTGGTAGTTTCAAACTGATGACCGTGAGATTAGCAACCCGACTCGTAACCACTATGCTACCATTAGCTTAGTAATATTTTATTGACTGAAGCATAAGAAATGGAGATTACTCTGGAAAAGTAACCTTATTGGTAACCAAAAGGTCAGTACTACAAACCTACCAGCAACTCTGCAGAAAGCAAGACCAAGCAGCCTGTTATCATAAAGTTTGCAGTGTAGGAAACCTAAGGGGCAGTTCTACTTTTTCCTATAGGGTTGCTATTGGGCAGAATAGACACAAGGGCATACAACAACCCAGCAAACAGGTATAAAGCTAGATTTTAAAAATAAGGGGTTATTATAAAACATAATCATTTGGGGTTACATGGGTGACGTGATAATGAGCAAATAGGTAAAGCCTTTTGTTTGTTTTATGATATACTCAGTTATAACAGTATTGGTTTTGTTTTGTCTTCTTAAAGGCAGATTGTTTTACTATTACATGATGCCTCATCTTATAAGACATTTTGTCCTAAAATAAGTATGCTGTAGTTGTTGTATGCCATCAAGTTGGTTCCAACTAATAGCAACTCTGTATAGGGTTTCTAAGGAGCGGCTGGTAAGTTTGAACCACTGTCCTTGCAGTTCACATCAACCTTGAGGACAACTGCTTATCATACGGCACCACACCTGAACTCCAAAATAAATATACTATAGTAAATTTTCCAATAACAGGAACCTGTGTAATGTGGAAACCTGCCAGAGAAGGAAAATCCCACTAAAATGAACAATAGAAAAGTGGTAAGGTTGCACTCTGCCAAAGGTAGAACAATTGTTAGATGAGGAAAAGCAAGGTGGTCCCATTGAGTTCTTTCTCACAGGCTTCATTTTATGTCTTATAAGCACATTAAGACCACATTTTATGTAACCATTGTATGAAACATTCATTAAATCATGTCTTTGAGACACTTCCTGGATTATGTGCAATGTCAGGAAGTGTCAGTTCTGGAAGGCCTTCTCTGTATATATTTTTTCAAGAATTAGGATTATTTGGATTTCTGCAAAATGGTTTTTGGTAGAGTTTTGTTTTATTGTTGTTTGTTATACAATTGGGACCTATACTGGCTAATATTTTTGAGTTCAGGGAACAAAATAGATAAATAGAATCAAAGATGATTTGAGGGAGAATCAGACTTGATAGTATTTATTTTAAGGGAATCATAGTACCAAAGTAATTATCAACCTAAATGGCTCAGATAATAAAAGATGAAAAGCTCAGCCACTACAGAGAGGTACACGTTTGCAGACTTTAGAGTAGCTTAAAAATGATTGATGAGAACCAAAGGATATACTGTTAGAAAGACTGCCAAGCACAGATAGATAGGGTAATTGTATTGCTTGAGAAATATGGTGGTAGAAGTGGTTATGTACCATGGAGGAGGTTCTAACTCACAGCAACCCCGTATAGGGTTTCTGAGGCTGTAAATCTTTACGGGAGCAGAAAGTCTTATATTTCTCCCATGGAACAGTTGGTAATTTCGAACTGTTGACCTTGAGGTTAGCAGCCTGATTCATAACCACTGTGCTACCAGAGCTCCTCTGAGAAATATAGGAGCTTGTATTGTACTGGAGTCACCAGAATATTTAGAGCCTCATTTAGAGATCTTAGTGCATCTGCAAAAGCAAACAAAAGAACAATAAACAAATAAACAAAAGCATTTGATACCAAGTCAATTTTAACTCTTGGTAACCCTATGTGTGCCAAAGTGGAACTGTGTCCCATAAAGTTTTCAATGGCTACAATTTAGAAAGTAAATTCCTTCTTGCTAAGGTACCTCTGGGTGGACTCCAACCTTTTAGTTAATAGTGTAGTTCCTTAACTGTTTACACCACCCTGGGACTCCTTAATGCATCCTAATACAAACAAACAAATTCGCTGTCGTCGTCAGTTCCTACACATGGTGACCTTGTGTAGGGTTTCTGAGAAGCGACTGGTGGGTTTGAACCCCTGACCTTATTGTTAGAAGTCCAGTGCTGACTTGACTGTAACTAACAATGACAAAATTAATAGCATAACAGTGTTATGAATAATATGTTAATGAAAAATTATTTTTGTATTTTTCAAATTTCTCTTTAATGAAAAAGTGAAAGGGGGAATGCAACAATACAATTTTAAGTAAAAATCTTTAAAAAGGAGGGAATATGAAATTAAAAGTAAGAGCAAAAGTGTAGGAGTAGAGGAGGCAGGGCTTGATGGCGGCTAGAGTGGAGGTGCAGTGAAGTTTGCCCTCAGCAATACCAGAGAATAACAGGCAAAGCAGATCCAGGGCAGAACTCCAAAACTTGGAACCACATATCTAGGAATGGTTAAAAGGATTGAAGGCTTATAGTTAGTGGAACTTGTAGCAAAAGTAAGATATCGTGTACTTTTGAATCTGCTGGGCTGGGAGGCCTGGAGCCCACAACTTGCTCAAGACCAACCAGCAAGACCAAGCAGGGGAGCAGACACACCAAGGAAAAATGCCACGAGAACCTCGGAGCAAAGGTGGACAATACACTTTGTCAGTTTTGTTTTGTTGATTTCCTTTTTTTTTTTTTTTTTTTTCTCTTATGTTTTTATTGTGATTTGAGTGAAACATTACAGTGCAGATCATTTTTTTTTTTTTTTTTGAATCTGTTCATTGCCCCCCACACACTGTTTGCACACCTCCATTCTGGTGACTGGGAAGGAGTACCTGAGCGAGTGGACACCCCCACCCTCACCACTGGCGGGTTCTTCTGCCACGCATGCACACAGATGCTATCAGCCCAAGAGCTGAACTGTTTTTGTTTGTTTTTTAATACTCTAAAGTCTGCAAACATGTACCTCTCTGCAGTGGCTGAGCTTTTCATCTTTTATTATCTGAGCCATTTAAGTTGATAATTACTTTGGTACTATGATTCCCTTAAAATAAATACTATCAAGTCTGATTCTCCCTCAAATCATCTTTGCTTCTATTTATCTATTTTATTCCCTGAACTCAAAAATATTAGCCAGTATACGTCCCAATTGTTTTTGTTTATTTTTTAATATAAACCAAGGAGTGTGGAGAAGGAAAGAGAGTTTAAAAACAAAACGGGCCGAAAACTAAATTAAATCCTGAAGTACAGCATAACAACCAACAGTGGCATCTTGAAATCTCTCAGGCAGCTTTGAAAGCAAGAAGCTGATAGAGGACATTTAAAGTCATACTCATATTAGGCTACAGATTTTTTTTCTTCTTCTCTCCCTCCTCTCCCTTTTCTGCGATTATAAAGTACAGTATCCAGTCTAGTTTTTGTTGTTCTTGTTATTTTGGTTTCTTTTCTTTTCTTTTTTTGCTGTTGCTGTTTTGCTGTTTTATGCTCCCCCTTCTACTTTTGGGTGACTCTTTATCTCCTTATATTACTCAAGAAGAGACATCAAATGCTGCTATATGGTCAAGCTGCAATCACACTCTATAAAACACCAAAATACAGGCAAGAACCAATACCAACTGCCATATACCAGAAAGTACACAACAATTGTGAAAGTTACTCTGAGTTAAGCAATAGGAAGAGTGAAAAGGGAAGCCCACATACTGATCACATCTACCTGGAAGAAATCAGAAAGTATAAAAAAAACAAAACAAAAAACACATACTCAGTTAAGAATTAAAGCCACAGATAAACACTAAACATGTCCAGGAAGAAAAAGCAGATGACCATATCAGCACATGCCCAAAAACAAGATAAAATGTCTGAGACAAATGACCTAGAGGTAGACCTGGACTCCATTTTGGATGGAGGGTAAGCCTTGGAAATGCCTGAGAAGGAATTCAGAAAAATGATTATAAAATGTTTCAAAACACTTTACAATGGAGTTGAGAAAAATAAGGAAGAAGTCAGGAAAGTGCTACAGTAATAATCAAATAAGACAGATACAAATTGAAAACAATTCAAAACCTACAGAAAGAGGTTCAAACGATCAATAATAGAATATCAGAAATAGACAATATGCTGATAGGGCAAAGGAGTACAATAGAAGAGATGGAAGCCAGAAACAGTGAGCTGGAAGACAAATCTCTCAATACCACTAAGATAGAAGAGCAAACAGAAAAAAAGGATAAAAAATTCTGAAGAAGGTCTAAGATTCATGTTGGACAACATGAAGAAGAATAACTTAAGAATTATCGGCATTCCAGAACAAGAAGATTGAAGAACTGCTGGAAGAAAATTTCTCTAACATCCTGAAAAATGAAAAGAAAAACAATCACGAAGCTCAACAAACCCAGGAGGGATACACCCCAAACGAAAATCACCAAGACATATCATAATCAGGCTCTCCAAAATCAAAGATAATGAGAGAATCCTGAAAGCAGTTAGGGAAAAGAGAAGCATTACAAACAAAGGCAAGCAAGTCAGATTAAGCTCGGATCTCTTAGCAGAAACTATGCATGTGAGAAGGCACTGGGGAGACATATAAAATCCTGAAAGAAAAAAAAAACAAAACTGTCAACCAAGCATCCTTTATCCAGCAAAGCTAACAATCAAAAATGACGGTGTAATCAAAACTTTCCAGGATAAACAGATGCTAAGGGATTTTGCCAAAGCTAACCCTGAGCTACAAAACATCCTAAAGGGAGTTCTGTGGACTGAGAACCAGACTCAGTAAAAAAGCTACTACACTTCATTGGAAGATTCAGCAAAGTGGCAGGATATAAGATCAACATACAAAAATCAGTTGGAAGAAGAATCACACAAGTCCACAGAGGAAATAGTCGAAGAACTACTGGAAAATATTTTCTCTAACATCCTCAAAAGCAAAAAGATAAACATACAAGAAGCCCAACGAGGTCCAGGAATGGTGGACCTCAAAAGAAAATCACCAAGACATATCATAGTCAAGCTCTCCAAACTCAAAGACAAGGAGACGCTTCTGAAAGCAGCAAGAGAAAACAGAAGGGTCACATACAAAGGCAAGCAAGTCAGACTAAGCTTAGA
>NW_006408905.1:1917800-1919215 GCF_000296735.1 Chrysochloris asiatica
GCTGAGTGAAATTAGTCAGTCACAAAAAGAGAAATACTGCATAGGACCACTACTGTAAAAGACTAAGAAAAAGAAATAATACTAAAAGGGGGTAGGGGAAAGTCTTTGTTGGTTGTTGGGAAGTTGGTGATGGGTGGTGAAAAGGGGGGAGGGTGGAGCACAGGGTGGGGATTGGACACAGGAGAGCTTGGGTGCTAGGGAAGGGGACAATATACAGGGAGGGAGAGGGAAGTGGAGGAACAGGGCAGATGGGAGAACAATTGGGCATGTTCGAAAGGGCTAAAGGGGACAGAGATAAAGGACGATATATGTACAGTCTTGGAACTCCAGGGCTCTGAGATATAGGGATTGAGTCATGGTTGGAATTGGGGGTGGGGGGAAGTATCGTGTTAAGTTGCTTGGCTGTTTTTTGAATCTTGGTTTTCTTTGCATTATAATATAGAGTAGACACTGGAGAGGGAGAGAAAGGAATAGTCAGAAACATCATGCTAGAAGGCTTGTAAGTCTGTCTTCTGCCTGTAACTGATTGGAATACCTAAAATGGGGCTACAGCGTCCCCAGTGAACGAGGCTTCCTGCAGAGCCTCTGCAATACATAAAACTATAGGTAGAAACCGGAACCACATCCAGATCTCCAGAGATGAGAAATCTCCACTTGAAAGGACAAGCAGACCAGCTTGGAGCAGCTAGAAGAACAAAAGATACTTCTTGAAAGAAAGACCTACAGGAAAATACAAAACAATGGAGGCAGATGGATTGTTACTACAAGAACAAACAAATGGCTTCTCTAGGAAACATCAAGGCAAGTGGTCGGGTCCTCTCAACATAAACCCTCTTCCAAGATTAAGATTCAACGGAAATATACGCTCTGATTGGTGACCACATGCATCACCAATAGGGGGAAGTGGTGTAAAAGCAGCAATGAAGTGGCAAGCTAAGCCTTACAATGTTCAGTGGGCTTCTGTGGACCCAGTTGAGGACCTGGTTGGCAAGCAGTGTGAGGAGACCTGGGGACTCTTGGGCCTGCAGTCAGTGGCGTGGCCATGGAGGACTCGAGTGGAGAGTGGAGCTACCGGCTGATGGGAAGAGAGGGCATGTGCACAAGAATGCTCACACTTGCAGATGGTACCCACGTGGCCTGAACTGGATGACTGGATGATCAGAGCTCAACCAGGAGAAGAAAGAAGAGGGGAAAAAAAAAAAGAGCTGATACAATATGATGAACTTGACCTATACCTACAGATGCAGTGACTCAAAAGAAGGAACAAGTCCTTACAGCAAGAAACATTCCCACCCCCTTCACACACAGAGTGGGCAGAGATGGGCAACTTGGACATTGGATACCCAAATGGGGGGGACCGCAAAGGCAAGAAGTGACTGGCTTACAAGCTTTCAAGAGGGAACCTAGAGCTAGGG
>NW_006408905.1:1920344-1928476 GCF_000296735.1 Chrysochloris asiatica
CCTAAATGTGAATCCCAGAATTATGAAGGCCATCAATGAAAAAATAGGGACAAATGTGAGGGCACTAATTCAGGGAATACACACACTAGCAAAGATTTTGTAAACTACACAAACAAATGTAGACAAAATAGATGAGTGGGACATACTGAAAATAAAAAAAAAAACTTATGTGCATCAAAAGACTTCACCAGAAGAGTAAAATGGTAACCCACAGAATGGGGGAAAATCTTTTGTAATGACACATTAGACAAGGGACTCATTTCTAAAACATATAAGAAACTACAACAAGAAAAAGACAATTAACCCAATTAAAAAGTGGGCACAGGACATGAACACACACTTCACCAAGGAGGAGATCCAGACAGCCAACAAACATATGAAGAAATGTTCATGATCACTAGCCATTAGAGAGATGCAAATCAAAATGACAATGAGATATCATCTCACACTAGCAATAATAACAAAGATCAAAAAAGTAGATGACAATAATTGCTGGCGAGGATTGATTGGGACATACCTGCATTTCTTGTTGGATTGCAAAATGGTCCAACCTCTCTGGAAAGCAATATGGTTGTTCCTCAGAAGGTTGGAAATAGAAATACCTTATGTTCCAGCAATTCCTCTACTTGGTATTTACACACAAGAAATGCAAGCCATAACACAAGTAGATATATGCACACCAATGTTCATAGCAGCAGTATTTACAATAGCAAAAAGATGGAGACAGCCATAGTACCCATTAACTGAAGAATGGATAAACAAACTGTGGTAAATACACACAATGGAATATTATGCTACTTTGAAGAACAACAAGGAAGCTGTAAGACCACATAAAATGGATGAACCTTGAGGACATTATGTTGAGTAAAATTAGTCACAAAAGGAAAATACTGCATAGGACCACTACTGTAAAAGACTAAGAAAAAGAACCCATACTAAAGGGGGAGTGGTTTCTTTGCTGAACCACATCCAGAATCTTCTGAGGTGAGAAATTTTTACTTGAAAGGACAAGCAGACTAGCCTGGAGCAGCTAGAAGAACAGAGGATACTTCTTGAAAGAAAAACTGATAGGAATAATACAAAACAATATAGTTAGTCCGACTGATTACTACAAGAACAAGGAAGTTGCTCGCCCAGGAGACATCAAGGCAAGTGGTTGGGTCCCCTCAGTGTAAACCCCCTCCAAGACTAAGATTCAATGGGAATACACGCTCTGATTGATGACCACGTCCGTCACCTATAAGGGCAAGTGAGGGAGCAACAGCAATGAAGCTGTGAAATAAGCTCTACAACGTTCAGTAGACTCTTGTGAACACTGGTGGAGACCTGGTTGGCCAGTATTGTGGCAAGACCTGGGGACTCTTGGGCCCAGAGTCAGTGACATAGCCACAGAGGACTAGAGTGGAGAGTGAAGTATCCAACTGATAAGAAGAGATGGCATATGCATAAGAACACCCACACTTGCAGATAATACCCACTTGACCTGGTTCCAATGACTGGATGATCAGAGCTCAACTAGAAAAAAGAAGAGGGAAAAAAAGTAATCTGATACAATTTGATGAACTTGACCTATACCTATGTATGTAGTAGCTCAAAAGAGGGAACAAATCTTTGCAGCAAGGATCATTCCCACCCCCTCCACACTCAGAGTAGACAGGGATGGGCAACTTGGACATTGGCTACCCAAAATGGGGTGACTACAAAGGCAAGAAGCGACTGGCTTATAAGCTTTTAAGAAGGAGCCTAGATCCAGAGGGTGCAAAGGAAGGTAGAATATCCACTGAATACTATCCAATTTGTTTGGGCAGGGCTGATGAAAGAAGATTTGGACAGGTCTCTTGTGAGCTCTGGTAGCGTAGTGGTTACGAATCGGGCTGCGAACCTTAAGGTCAGCAGTTCGAAACTACCAGCCGCTCCGCGGGAGAAAGATGAGGCTTTCTACTCCCGTAAAGATTTACACCCTCGGAAACCCTGTACAGGGTCGCTATGGGTCGGACCCGACTCGATGGCACTTAATCCTCCTCCTCCTCCTTGTGATATAATAGTGAATAATTGTTATCAGGATTGATTGTGAGGGTTGGGAATGTAAAGGTGGACATTTTGTAGCAAGGAGGGGAGTGATTAACTTTGCAGTCTAGGAGCGGAGATCTGAGGGATCATGAAGGGAGAAGAGCGGAGAACGGGACCCTACCCAGAGAAGCAGTGATGCCTGAGATGGAGGCAGAGACGATGAGGTGGAGAGATGGAGCAGCCAGGGACTCTGTGTGCTGATGACGGGGGTGGAGGTGAGGTCAGGCTTGTAGGATATACCCTCTGGTTGGTTGATGATGCCTGGAGGGGATTGGAACCATGGCAATGAAATGATATACAATAGGATGAATGTTAAACTAATGTTCTCCCATGTAAACTATCACATAATTCACAATAAAACATTTTTTTAAAAAAACAAAAAAACCCAGAACGTACTACACCTAAAAAAAAAGAATAAAGAGGGAGTCTAGATTCAGAGGGTGTGGAAGAAGGTAGAATCTCCTCTGGGTAGTATCCAATCTGTCTGGGCGGGCTAATGAAAGGCGATGGGGATATTTCCCCTGTGGTACAATGGTGAATAATTGTTATCAGGACTGATTTGTGAGGGTTGAAAATGTAAAGGTGGATGCTTTGTAGGGAAAAGGAGGGGAGTGATTGACTTTGCCTTCTGGGATTGGAGATCCCTGGAGCCATCAAGGGGGAAGAGGGAAATGCGAGACCCTACCCAGAGAAGCAGTGATGTAAGAGATGGAGGCAGAGACTATGAGGTGGAGAGATGGAGCAGCTGGGGACTCTATATCCAGAGAGGGAGAGGGGCTATGTTTTGATGATGCATGGAGGGGACTGTAACCATGGCAATGAAACGATATATAAGATAAGAAGAATGTAAAACTAATGTTCTCCCATGTGAACTATCACATAATTCACAATAAAACATAAAAAACCAAAATGTAGGAGTAATTGTATTTTAACATTTGAAAAAATAAATTATCCTAGAACTCAAAAAATAAAAATTAAAAGGAGAAAATAATACATATATTGAATCATACAGCTTGTATACTCTTGGGATGGGTATTTTTCACTCAGTATGATTCTCTGGAAATTCATCCAACTGTTGCTTACGCCAATGAGTTTGTTTGTTTTTTAATGCTAAATGATAGTCCATGGCTTTGCCACAGTTTGTTTACCAACTCACACACTTAAGACATCAATATATTCACTCCAGTTCAAATTATTAAAAACATTATGGAAAATCTTGAAAAGTAATAGTGCTCATATTTAATCTCATTCAATAGCCAGTCATTAAAATTTCCTCAACTATACAAATATTTTAATAGCTGATTGTTTGATTTGGGATGAAAATAAGATTGCATTCATTACAACAGTCTTTGAGATTCATTATAGGCTCTTCTTCCATAACTTTTTTCTTGTAATTTATTTATCAAAAAACTGTGCTCTTTGTCCTGCTGAGTGCATCACAGTCTGAATTTTTATTATCGTATTTCTGAAACAAAAATATCCATTGCTTTTGAATTGATTCTTACTCACAACAAACTTATATTGTTTTGTTGTTAAGTGTCGTGGAACCAGTTTCAACTCACAGTGACTGTGTATAAGGTTTCTAAGACTTTTAAATGTTTTTGCAGGAGTAGGCAGCCTCTACTTATATTAAAAGTACCACGGACTGCCGGAAGACCAAAATAAATTGGTGTTGGAAGACATACAACCAGAATGCACCTTAGTATCCAAGATGGAGAGACTTCTCTGTCATGCTTTAGACATATTATCAAGCAGTACTAGTCCTTGGTATAGGACATCATGTTTGATAAAGCAGAGGGTTCGCAATTGATGAATTGGCATAGTGTAGCAGCAATGGACTCATACCAGTGGTAGTGAGGTTGGCACAGGGCCAGTTGTGTTTTGTTTAGTTGTACATAAATTTGCTATGAATTGTGAACAACTCGACGGCACCTAATAGCAACAACAATCTTTTGATTTTGATGTTGATATATAACATATTTTCTAATTTTATTTAGTTTTTTTCTTCTAATAAAACATGCATATAAACACTTAAATATATATGAGATGTTTATGTGTATGTTGTTTTTTTAAGTGTTATTGAGCTGATTTTGACTTATAATGAACCTGTATAGACATGCCAAAGAACTGCTAGTAGGTTTGAACCTCCAGCCTTGCAGTTTAGCAGTCCAGGGCTTATCCTACAGCACCACACCAGTACTATACTTAGTATAGCATTGGTGGTCGTTGTGTAGTGATCCTTTATAGGGTCTCAAACCTGTAAATCTCTACTGCAGTAGAAAGCCTCATCTTTCTCCTGAAGAATGACTGGTGGATTTGAACTGCTGATCTGTGGTTAGCAGCCCAACTTGTAACCTACCAGGGCTCCAAATATACAATATAATCTTGATATATTTTATTAAATCAAGGAAGTTACCTATAATTCACTTCCCCAAAAAAGAGCACAGAGCATACTGTCTGTTTTATTTTTATCAAATTGAACTCTGTATCTTGGGAGTGATTAAATTCTTTGAAGGAAATGTTCTGATACATTATTCTGTGCTTACCTTGAATAAAACCTAGCAGTGTTTACAAGTTTAAATAAATAAAGTAACTGAATGTATTAGTTACATAAAAAGTATAAGCATAACTATGGAACCATACAGATTAAATATGAGTATTTTTATTGTTGTTATTATTAAGTGCCATTGAGTCAGTTCCAACTCATAGTAACCCTGTATATGGTTTCTGAAGGGCAGCTGCTGAGTTTGAACTTCTGACCCTGCAGTTCAAACTGACTTTGAGGTCTAGTGCGTTATCCTATAGAATGTTTATGTACCTGATATCATTTAAAGTTCTTGTTGTTAAGCGTCTTTGAGCCAATTCCAAATCATAGTTACTTTGTATACAACAGAAGCACTGCCCAGTCCTGTACTTTCCTTACAATTGTCGTTTGAGTCCACTGTTGTTACCGCTGTATCAGTCCGTTTTGTTGAATGTGTTCCTCTTTTTTGCTGACCTTCCCTTTTAGTATGATGTCCTTCCTCAGGGACAGATCCCTCCTGAGAAGTGCAAAGAACAAAATACAAATAAATACCAAAAACACAAAATACATCCTGACTTCTAAGGAGCATTCAGACTATACTTATTACAAGACTGATTTGTTTGTTCTTCTGGCAGTCCATGGTACTTTCAATATTCTCCAAGATCCCAATTCAAATGCATCAATTCTTCACTGGTCTTTCTTATTCATTGTGTTACTTTCACATACTTATGAGGTGATTCAAAATACCATGGCTTGGGTCAGGCATACATTCATCCTCAAACTGACATCTTTTCTCTTGAACCCTTTAAAGAAGACTTGTGTAGCAGATTTGTCTAATGGAATACATCTTTTGATTACTTGATTGCTGCTTTCATGAGTGTGAGTGAGGATGTAAGCAAAATGGAGTCTTTGACAACTGTAGTCTTTTATCCATTTATCATGGTGTTATTTATTGGTCTCATTGTGAGGGTTTTTGTTTTCTTTACATTAAGGTGTAATCCATACTGAAGGCTGTAGTATTGGATATTCACCAGTATTTCAAGTCCTCTTTACTTTCAACAAGTAATGTTGTGTAACCTGCATATCCCGGGTTGCTAATTGGTCTTCCTTCAATCCTGATGCCATGATCTTTTTCAAGTTATCCAGTTTATTGGATGATTTAACCAGCATATAGATTGATGCAGATTGAATAAGTATGGTGAAAGAATATAAACCTGGTACACACCTTTCCAATTTTAAACCATTCAGTTCCATTTGTTTTCTTTTTTTGTGTGTGTGAGCACAAATAAGTGTTCTGGAATACCCATTCTTCTCAATATTATTGATAGTTTGTTATGATCCACAAAGTCAAATGTCTTTGCATAGTCAATGAAACACAAGTAAACACCTTTCTGTTATTCTCTACTTTTACTCATAATCTTTCTGAAGTCAGCAATGGCATCCCTTGTCCTAAGTCTTCTGAATCTGTATTGAATTTCTAGTCAATGTACTACTTCAATCATTTCTGAATTATCTTCAGAAACATTTTATTCACATGTGATATTAATGATATTGTGTTATGATTTCTACTTTCCATTGGGTTATCTTTCTTTGACTGGGCACAAATATGGATCTCTTTAGGAAGCTGTCTTCTAAATTTCTTGGCATACACAAGTGAGCGTATCCAGCATTACATCATCTCTTGAAATGTTTCAATTGATATTCTACCGATTTCTGAATCCATGTGTTTCAAGAGTGCCTTCAATGCAGCTTCAACTTCTTCCTTCAATACCAGCAGTTCTAAATCATATGGTACCTCTTGAAATTGTTTAGCATCAACCAATTATTTTTTATATCGTGACTGTGTATTCCTTCCACCTTCTTTTGATGCTTTATACACTATTCAGTATTTTGCCTATGTTTTTGTTGTTGTTAAATGCCGTCAAGTCAATTCTGACCCATAGTGATCCTGTATAGGGTTTCTGAGGAGCAGATGGCAAGCTTGAAATTCCAACCTTGTGAGTCAAACAGACTTTGCATTCGAACACATTAATTCACAGTATCACACCAGGACTCCATTTTTCCTATGGAATCCTTCATATTACACGTTGAGGCTTGAATTTTTCTTCCGTGTCATCTAAAGTAAACCTTAGATGGAATATAGATAGATTTTGATTAATAGACACAGGTAGAAAGTGTTCCTGTATGAATTATAGCAGGAGTAAAGGCATAGAATGGGGAAAGAACAAGGGAGATTTGAGCAACAGTAAAAGTTGCTTTTAGCTAGAGCAATGTGTTAGATGGCAAAGAAGAATGTAAGAGTGGAAACATAAGAGCATTCTGTAGAAGTTTTTCAGTATCAACAGTTGCTTTGAATCTACTATTGTTTTATGACTTTGTTATATCTCTTTGGCTTTTTCTTTCTTTATGTATGGTATCAGCAGCTCAGGTGAGATAATTTCTGTGGATCCTTCTGGTTCTAATGTTCCATTCCAAAAGTATATTCTAGAATAATAATAAAATACTCAAAATAGCATTTATTCTTCTTTATTCCAGAGGCATGATTGGAGGTGCTGAGGACTTGAGTTAGTGTGATGAATATGGAAATTGAAGGCGGGTGTAGCTTCACATTAATTTCTAGTGGGTGAATCAGCATGATTGGATTTTGATTGGGCATTGATGATAATTAAAAGGAAAAAGGGAGGAATCAGCTATGGAGTTTTCAGGCTCACATAACTAAAGAAAATGGAAGTGTTATAAATACCAAAAGCAAAACAAAAGGTTAAAAGAAGCGACAGATTAGGAGTTTGAAGATAATGCAAATGGATATTCGTTTACTCAGTTGATTTTGGTGCTTGTGAATGTAAAGTAGAGATCTGTGCTAGGACATAAACTTTTAGTTGAAATCTTAGGTAACAAATAGATTAATAAGTTAAATAATACATAGAATTGCTTGAGGAACGAGAACATAACCTAGGGGAAGAGTTTGACTTTAAGAGATCATAAAAGGAAGTGATCAAAGTGAAACAAAGAGAAAATAGACAAAAATAATGGTGTACAAACCAGGTAAGTGGATTGGTATGACAGTTTATGAAATAGAGAAATTAAAAATATGAAGTACCAGCAAGACAAAATGTAAGGATTTTGGAGCAGGATGAGATCTGAGTTCTTTTTCTGTTTCTTTTTTTTCAAGATACCAGCTTCATAATGCAAAGGAAGCACAGTCAAACACCATGTTTCCAAAGATTAAAATATGAAGGCTTTATAAAAATACAGGCAGCAAGGAATGAATATTCTTTCAACAGTATATCAGAAAATGCATGCAAACAAAAAAAAAAAAACAAAAACAAAACAATAACAAGTCTTCTGTGGACTTTTGTTTTGTTCTTGTTCCATTGTTGGTGTTGTTAAGTGCTATTGAGATGGTTCCAACTCATGGCAACCCCATTTAGGGTTTCCAAGGAGCAGCTGGTGGATATGGACTGCCGACCTTGTGGTTACCATGCTTAGCCTATAGATCCGTACAAGGACTAGGAATTATAGTATAGTATAGTATAGT
>NW_006408905.1:1929583-1940098 GCF_000296735.1 Chrysochloris asiatica
GTCATCTTAAGGACTCTTTCTCTTGATTAAAATTCCCTCTGTTTGGTAGTAAATTAACTACTAGATATACACAAATTGACCCCTTTTCCTGATACCAACATCCCTAAGTTGCCCCTATTTCCTTGGAGAGCTTAACATTGTAGATGGAACAATCAGGCTTCTATAGACTCATCCACAATTCACCTGACAACTCTTTCTTCACCCATATCCATCACAGGGTGCAGGAAAATGTCTTGGGTCACACTATTGTCATTGTATCCTTCAGAAAGCGAATTTCTGAACTAATTTACTTTTAAGTAAATCAGAGCTCAGTTTATTTGAAGGTGTACATTTGCATTGTTTTAATAAGTTAATGAGCTACTGACCAACAATTTAAAGGAAGTGTACCAATTAGATTTTATCTTACTAGTATACCATTAAGTGTTTTCCAAACCGCTATTCAAAAGCACAGATTTTGACATTTCTGTTGTTCATGTAACCTGGTTTACATACTACTTTCTAGTTTGTCTTTGATCATAGATTTTAATTTAAACATTCATTAAGAAATATCGCTATGATGTGTTCCGAAATTGGCATTAAGTATTTGCTGTTTGTTTATGGAGTCCTGGCATGGCGCTGTGGGTTAATTCACTGGACAGCAAAGTCATTTGAACCACAAGGTTGGTGGTTCAAACTCACCAGCCACCCCTTGGAATCCCTATACAGAGTCGCTATGAGTTGGAAACAACTCAATGACACTTTCAAAAAAAACACGTGTGTGTATGAAGCTCCATTTTTGGTGTAGATCTACTTTTAGAAAAAATGGTGGGTTTTTTGTTTGTTTGTTTGGCCTGTAAAAATTTCTTTCAAGTGCTTAGAACCAACAACAATTTAATTAGATAAAAACCAATAATATATATTTTTAATTAGATGGGTTTATTAAAGAAATTACTCTTGTCTTATACTTTTTTTTTTTTAACTTCAATCTTTTTATGAGTAAAAGATCTTTCTATCAGTAAGTCTAACTTCAACTTTTCTGACGTTTTCAGCCACCTGTGTGACTCAGCACTTAATAACAACAACAATGTTGTTAAGTACCATGAAGTTAAGTACTGTGAAGTTTGCTCCAACTCATAGTGACCCTCTAAAGGGTTTCTGAGGAGCAGTTTGTGTGTTGCATCGCTGACCTTGTAGTTAGCAGTCTAGTACTTACCCTATGGTACCATTCCAGGACTCCTTTCAGTTAGGTATAGAAGATGAAAAATTTAAACAGAAAACGGTACTATTAAAAAATAATATTAATAATATTGTTGTTGTATGCCATTGAGTCGGTTCTGACTCATAACAATCTTGTATAGGGTTTCCAAGAGTGACTGATGGGTTTGAACAGTCGACCTTGAGGTTATCAGTCCAGTGTTATCCTTCAGCACAACACCAGGACTGTAGGATAATATAGGATAATGCAGCCACAATTTCAAAGTCAGAAATGGTACTTTATTTCAAGGGGTGTGTACTGCATTATTTCATAAGGCATTCTTAGTCACAGGTCATTATATATATGTTGCATTATCATAATTTTCTAATTAATTTGTTCTTTATACATGTTCTGCTGCATTTCATTAACTCATAGTATTCTTGTAAGTTTGTGTTTTCTTTCCATGTTCAACAAATCTCTTTAATTCAATTTCTCTGTTTCTCCTCATACAGTCTGGCAGCCAGATATGCAACTCAGTCTAATCACAGTGGAATTGCAACCAGTCAGAAAAAGCCTACTAGGTCAGTTAATATCTCTCATTTATTACTTGTTAGTAGTTTTCAAGTAAATTCCCAGTAATATTTTGTTCTAGCATTCTACATTTCAAAAACAAGTCATGCAATTCTGGATGACAGGAATTCTTCCTGAGCAGATTTCCACATATTCTCAGAGATGAGTGTGTTTGCCAGATTATTAGAAAGATATTGGCTATTTCTATGTTAGGTTAGTTATACACAAAGCTGACTGTGTTGAAGTCTACTTCTGGTTTTAGAGCAAAGTTAGTTTTTAGTTGTTGTTGTTGTTGTTTGTGTATTGTTGTTTTTGTTTTTAACTTTGAAAGTCCCATTCTTTCCAGGTCACAAGATCTAAAAGTTATGGAACAAAATCATAATTAATTTTTGAGATGGATATACATTAATTATTATACATTTTTAAATGGAATTGACACACACTGACCACCTCAATGGGCAAGATAGCATCAGAGTAGCCTAGACTGTTCTTCTACCTGTCCTGCAGGTGATCTCTGGGTTACCAACTTCTGACTTATAGATAACTTGCACTTGCCTTTTAATATTATGTAAATTTGCTCTCACTTTGAAACTATTGAACTAACACATACTCTCAACAAATTCTTCATCATAATCACATTCATTTCTCCATGTGCAGCTTTTAAATCACTGAAAAGGTTTTGAACACTAAAATCAGACTAAATGAGAACCGTACACACCTGTACCAATTTGACCTACAAGATCGATTTAAAGACGCACTTAAGTATATATCTTGTTCATAACCTGAGGACTGCCTTTATTAAATATTTGTTTTATGTTAATAATATTTAAAAGAGGAATTTTCATATAAAACTACAGTGCAATATGTACTCTTTGGAAAATATTGGTATGTGAAAATATTTTTAAAGCTTTTGATTATTTTAATATGAGGTTGCTGAGGGCAAGATGGTGGCATAGGTCAGTTCACTAAAGCCACAACTAATGTAGTTTTTGCACCTTTGTGTATTATGTGATTACATGTGCTGTTGCACTCACTGCAGAGGCATGTCAGCGGTGGGTTAGCAGTCATTGTTCAACTTATAAATCATATGAGCTAATACTCGACCACAAAGACTGCTTCCGATGCCTTGACTTGAGGTATGTGCCTCTCTTACCTGGATTTACTAATGTGCTAATTTCCATCTTAGTTTAAATGATTCTGGAAAGGAAAACAAAAAACAAAAACAAAAAAAAACAAAGAAAAAGGGTTTTTAATTAAAACTCAGAATAAACTATATAAATTAGATGTGCAAGAAACAGTGACCTGCCTTGTACAATGAACTTTTATTGCCACTTCTGAAACCTGTACATGTAAAATAACTTTAAGTACTTGATTTTTAATAGAACATTTCTCTCTCACACTCTCTCTTTTTGATTTTGCTTCATTCCATTTCTCTTTTTATTACTTTGATGAGTGATTTGAAGGCCCTGGCTTCCTGTCAAATTAGGCTAATGAGAAGTGCAAATGGATTTTTAAATTTGCTTTAATTTGTTCTTCTGTAGACTGAAGATCACTTGGCTTGATAGGTCACAGTAAAGATAAAAACACATTTTAATTGCTTGCTAGGAACAGGTCAAATTTCATCGCAAACAGGGCAAGATTTGTAACAAAATTTATTTCTACATGTAGTTTGGAGTGATCTTTCTATGTCTGTGGCTACATCTGAAAGAACAGTTCTCAGATTTATTATGCCTGGGACATTTGACCAGATTAATTAGTTGTTTCTGCAGAGTGCAGCCAGTCACCAGTACTGCCAATGCCTGGCGCCTGTGGCTATCAGATTACATGTACAAACTCTTTGCCCAGAGGTTAAATGCTGGGATAATATGCAAAAGATTCTGATCCTATGTATGACACAATCTCTAATTAGTAAAATAACCAAAGGAAACATTTATTAGCCTATGTATGTAATCTCTAAACTACAGTGAACATTTTTAAGCCATTAACTATTCCAAGAAAACAACACTCTGGTTTTAAGTTGCATCTACGTTTTCCTGTTGTTCATTCCATTTTGCAATACCCATAATTCTTTAAAAGTATTTGCATTAACTAAGCATTTAATATATAACAATCTATGGTTAAAATAAAGTCAGATAAAATAAAGGGGTGTTAAACATCTGAGCATTAATAACAGTGAACCGGTGACACTTTGTGGTTGATATCAATATGACATATGCAGACTTCTCTGTTAGAATATATAAAGTCGAACTGTTTAAGAACACAGTGCTGCTTTTGTAAACTCATATTGCTTTTGTTTATTTTCTTTAGTAATAGAAGCTTTTAGAGTAGTACATAGTGGCATTCACATGGTGGCAGCAAATACTAACAAAGATGTTGGAAATCTTCAATATCATGTTTTCTAAATAGATCTTAGAACATTGTGTTTGTTCTTAATTCAAATTATTCCAGGTTTTATGTTTCTTAAATAGATTGAGTTTATTGTGCGCATGCAAAATAAGTCAGTGATAGAAACACAACTTATTGTAATTACACATTTTAGGCATACTTGATAAAATGATTGATACAGTACTTGAGTTTTTGATGTGAAAACAGCATAAAGAGTAAAGTGAGTGACACAGAGCGATACTGAGTTATAGGAAGAATAAAATTGCTATGGATCACAATAGCCTGTCAGATTCTTCAAATGATAAAATATTCCGTCACACATAAAGAGTAGCTAAAGCTGCTGTCGTTATAGACATAAATTCTCATTCTGTAGTCGTGATTGTTTTTCTGAGCCCTGCATCTCTTCTTGTCACTTTGCTTCTGTGATCAATTTGGCCATATTTGTAAGATATTAAGCTGAAGTCTGGATCATATATCTGGCAAGTGCATGAGATTCTTTCTGTGAGTTAAATAGGAATTAACCTTTGACCTTTTACTCTGCATCATGTTTTAATTAGAGTAGCTAAAGTAGCTTGGATATTCAGTAAATATTTGCTGGTTCTAATTCATTTAACATCTTTATTCTTATCATAAATAATATGGAAATTAACCTAGAATGTAGCTACCTAAAAATAAACATAACTTTCAACTAGTCATTGAAAATAATTCCTTATAATGAATGCAGGTAGCTGATTAATACCACTCTGAAAATAATATCACATTAAAGATAAGTGTTATTTTTCCCCCTTTTTTCATGTAATTTTATGGTCCCTTTAAGATAGAGTATTATTCATTGGAGGATGAGGTAAGTATCACCACTCAGTTAAATGTTATTTTATTTCTAATTGTTCTATATTACCAATATACTTTGGGAACATATTTATTATAAACTGAAACAAGATTTCTTACAAACATTCCTAAACCTTGTGTTCATTTATTTACTTGTCACTTAAACTACTATTTTCTTTCTGCTGAATAGATTTTAAAATATCTTATAGTGAGACTTTCACATTAACTTTTCTCTGATCAGCACCTATACTCCCTATCTTTTCATAAGGTATAATAATGATGTAATTTTTCTTATACTATTTCAGGCTTCCAGGTCCCTCTAGGGTACCAGCTGCAGGCAGCAGCAACAAAGTCCAGGGAGCCTCTAATTTAAATAGGAGAAGTCAGAGCTTTAACAGCATTGACAAAAACAAGCCTCCAAATTATGCAAATGGAAATGAAAAAGGTAAGTTTTCTCCTGTTACATCATTACAGTGCAAGTGTAATCGACCAGTCTCTTAAATTACACAGTAGATCTAATAGTTGATGAGTGGTACAGCTTTTGGAATAGGAATGTATTCCGTGGAGTTTTCTCCTTTTATCTTCAAATGACCCTTCTTAAAACCAAGTTTTCTCCAGCTATTTTCTAATCTGAAAAACATTTTAAAGAAATAAACTCATTTATGTTAAAGTGGATAATTTCATACCCATCTATAAATTCTGTTTCTCAAAAGCAGTTTCTCCCAGGATACATATAAAATAGCAGTTCCTTGTGACTCTTTAAGATTTTCTAAAAATTTGTTATGAAATCATAAAGCCAAATTAAACCTGTTTGAATCTTCAGATTTTAGTTAATAACACATGAAAGTCATAAGTATTTTTAGTCATTAAGGTTGACACTTGGAAAGTTGAGAAAAAAAGAATGGTAGGTATTTATCTTTGGATAAACACAAACATATTAAAAACATACCTTGTTTTTCTCTAAAGAGAGAGTTTATGTACATTTGTTTTATTTTCTTGTAATAGTGCATAATTGAAATACTAAATCACAACATTACTGGGAAGGAAAAAAACATTTAATGAAAACCTGCGTTAAAGGCAGTTTATAAATTAAGTACATGCCACATAATTTTCTATAACCTGCAAAGCCAGAACTTAAATAAAGGCTGATATGATGCACATTGCTAGGCTAGATGTGTGCAGTTTGTGAATAATCCAAGGGGAATCCTTTCAGAACTCACTTTAATGTATATTGTTATAAGCAGTGTGATTGTGTTTTCAAACCAATAGAACTTTAATTAGTCCCTTCCATGATGCTCCATGAACCAGACATGAGATTAAAATGTCACAAGTATGTGTATAGATGAGCTAGCAAATTCGGTGTGACTAATTCAACCATGCAGGATTTGTTTTGGTTCAGAGCGCTGCTGTTTTTAAATGCCATCAAGTGGGTTCCTATCCATAGCGACCCTGTATAGGGTTTTTGAGGAGTGGCTGGTAAGCTTGAACCGGAGACCTTGAGATTCAAACTCACTTTGTAGTCCAGTACATTAACCCACAGCACCGTAATTTCATCTTGTTTCAAACAGAGGGTCCAACTAGACAACTTTCCCTTTCTCATGCTTCAAATTACTATAAATTGACTCACCTGTGAAATTTTATGTCACTCATAATAGAGAGAAGTAGTCCATTGCAAAGCTTTTCAGAGCAGAGCTGCCCGTCTGGATCCCAGCAATATCCTTAGCTCTTAAATTGAAGGGGGAGGTGGGGCAGAGGGGTGTATGAGTTTGAAAGTCAGAAGTTTGACTTCAAAATATAAAATCGCTAATTAAAGACCTAAGTACATATTATTGAAGAATTATACTTTTTCTAGGAAGAGGGAAGATGGTAGTTCTCAATCAGAAAACCAACTTTCTTAGTTTGATCACTTTCCTAGAAAGTGTAATACAGATTCACGGTAATAATTACAATATATGCTATGAAAATCTAAGGGAAGCTCAACATGCACTTAAATACAGATGTTCCGAATGGACTGCCATGGTGTCGAGTTTAACTTCAGGATTCTAGTTACATAATATTTTTACAACACATTACTAGTAATATTGACAAAGAAAGTAGAAATGCTCTTGATAGCCTCACTCTTGGAAATCATAATATGTCTGTTTTTCATCATGTAAACTACTTTTCTTAAACTTTTATTTCTGTTTACTAAAGGGAAAAAATTCAAAGATAGACTACCATGAATACATTTATTTGCATTTAGCATCTGTAACAGAGTGCAGGAAATGGTAAAACTTTAGAAAATGAACAATATTAAAATTGACCACTTGGTGGAGACAGATGTCACATATTTTGAGACTGACCATACATGATTTCCTTAGGTATATTATCTCTAGAAAAAGACAAGATTTTTCATTAAAAGCTATTGCTTTTAATCCTAACTAACTTAAAATTCTAAAATATTTTGAGTGTGTGATTTCACATTTGCAGCCCCTTTTATTTAAAAGGATGAATTAAATGTATGAATTAAATGCCTATTGCACCATGGAGTCAGTTCTCACTCATAGCAGCCCTGTATAGGATTTCCAAGGAACCGCTGGTGAGTTTGACCCCCTGGCTTCTGTTTCACACATCTTGTGGTCCAGTGCTTAGCCTATGGCACCATACCAGGACTCCAGCCTATAAACCGTCAATAATGACTTATGTTTAAGTGACATTATAAGATAAAACAGCATGTAGAATTTGTTTTATATACAACATAGAATTTGCTTGTAACATGGAGTTACAATTTTATGTCATTGCTCCCAAATTCAATACCTCTGAATTAATCATTTTGTTTTATATTTCCAAAGTAGTATTTTAAATTGTAGGAGCAAACAAAATGATAACAAATGTTACATATAAAATAATTTATAATTTGTTATTCTGAAGTTTCAAGATAGTATATTTTTTGTAAAAATATTAGATTAAATCATTTTTTACATTAGGATTCATAGTTATAACATAACATATTTAAAAATGTAAGATTTTATCTTCTGCTAATTGGAACTCTGTCATAATCTAGTTTCCATGCATATCTAAGATATGAGCAATTAAGTTGAAAATTAAACAATGATTTTTTTTTTTAAGTTTGTGATATTGAAATCACAGAACTGAGAAACTACTAGCTTGAGTTTGCTCGTTCTAATTCCTCTTCCCTTTGGTTATTAGAAATTGGTAACATTTCAATTTAATAAGTTGTTGTTCATAAAGGTGTAACCAATTCAACTGTAATATGCCCCCTGTATGATTCTAACTAGAAATATGCTTTTTATTTTCCTTATTAAGCCTTAGATAAAAAGGAGTTTTATCAACCAATTTAGTTTTCTGCAGAACTTGTAATAGATACTGTGTTTTTGTTAATTGCCATTAAGTTGATTCCAACCCATAGTGACCCTTTATATGGTGTCTGAGGTGTGGTTGGTGAGTTTAAGCTTCTGCTCTTGAAGTTCATACTAACCTTGTGGTTGAGTGTTTATCCTACAGCACCACACCAGCTAGATCCTCCTGTAATAGATAACAAAGTCTTATTCACAAATAAAGCGATTTTATTTCATTATTAAAAACTAGACTGTTGTCAGTGTAATAACCTTTCACATATGTGATTAAAAAAAAACAAAACACCTTACTTGAAAATTGTGGGACTTAACTAATGAAATCTATTATCACTTTACTAGCATTGCATTTCAAAACATATTGTGTTTATTTCATCAGATGAATTAAAATATCAGTGAATATTGTCATAGATTATCACTCACCAAGAAGGCTAAAATAGGAGAGCTAAAGTAGAATGCTATATCACCCACCATTCTGTTGAAGTGGAACGTGGGGACAAATTTCTCAGACAAATGGTGAAATGAAGATAGCAGCCATTGCAGAGAAACATTCGTTTAGAGATATGCCAGAAAGAAATTAATTTCTTTAGTAAATCACACGTTTTACAAAATTAGATAATACATCTGAAATGTGCTAGACAGTTTGGCATTATTAGAAATGCCAATAACCCTACCTTTATTTGGAATCTAATTTCTGAATTATGAGGTGTAAACACTATGCCTTGACGGAGTTCATTAGTGGAGAGGTGTTTTTCCATGTTGCTAAGTAACATTCCCTGGTACTAGATGACATGCAGCCATCTTGGTTCTGTTTCTCTCACATGATTCTTACATTGCACCAGGGGCTCTACAAAGAAGAGATTTCCTTTCTTGTTAGAGATTCTGATGAAGTTCCTTATGGTGTAGGGTCAATGCCAGGAAATTTGGAGTATATTAGTTACACTTTATAAAGCTATAAGGTTTAATGTGACATTTGCATTACTGACGGAATTGTTGCTGCTCAACATAAGTGAAAACAAATATATACTTCTTTAAAACTTTCTTTTTTTGTTTCATATTTCAGTCCTCTGAAATTACTGGAAGGCCAAGGAATGACACTGTTTGATTTTTTAAAGATAACTAAAATAGTATTTAGTTATCATATTACTTTACTGCCAACTTAATTAGCTCTGATTTTTCTTCCATCTCTTAAATACTTATACAAATCTAAAATACAATTTGTCATAAGCTCAGACTAATTTTATGGATTTCATATGATAGTATAGTCAGGTATTTGCATATCAGGCAGTAGGGTTAAATATAGCTGTATGTCTATGTGTCTATACATATGTGTGCATAAGTTGAGGTGTATATATATATATTATACACACCCATGTATAACTTACACAGTTTCCTGAAACTATCTAATGAATGGAAAACATCCATAATTTTCACAGTACGCCACAAAGTGGCACTCTAATATTGCAAATAATATAATCTGAGCATGTGCATAGTGGAGAGTTCTTCCAGGATCCCTGGGATGCCGTCCTATTCTTATGCTGAGTCATTTTAGTATGAGTCATTATAAAGCTGATAACTGATGTGTCTCACAAATAATCACATCACATCATGGAAGGCCATGTAAAGATGCGACAGAAGGCCCACTTAAGAATAAAACACTCATATTTGAATGCTATTTCTTCATTTTTTTAAAATTTCAAAATGGATTATAGCATGTTAATTTGAAATGAGAGTCTATATTAGTCTAATTTAATTACTTAGCAGACAGCAAATATTATATATTAGGACTGTGTGTATGTATATTTGGCATATATGTATGCATATGTGTCTCTAAGTATATATGCATATATACGACGAGGCTTCAAAAATGAAATTATAATTTAATTCCATTTTTTTCCATGAACTTTTTGAAGCACCTTATATATATATATATATATAGAGAGAGAGAGAGAGAGAATGGGAGAGTGAGTGATATGGTGTAGTATGGCACTGTAGGTTAATGTGCTGGACTGCAAAGTTGATTTTGAATCTCAAGGTCAGCAGTTCAGGCTCAAAACTAGCTGCTCCTTCGAAACCGTAGACAGGGTAGCTATGGGTTGGGATCAACTCAACAGCATATAACAATAGCAACATACATATATATGTGTGTGTGTATACATATATATGCATGTGTGTTTGTAGATGCATCAATATATATACATATAT
>NW_006408905.1:1940488-1952377 GCF_000296735.1 Chrysochloris asiatica
GGTTCTGACCCATAGGGACCCTCTAGAGGATTTCCAAGGAGTGACTGGTGAGCTTGAACCACCAACCTTGTAGTTCAAGCCGAATGTGCAGTCTAGCGCATTAAACTACAGCGCCACACCTGGACTCCATATATATATTTTGTTGTTGTTGTTAAGTGCTGTTGAGTCGATTCCGACTCATAGCAACTCTGTTTAGGGCTTCCAAGGAGCAGCTGGTGAGCTTGATTCCAACTCATAACAACCTTGTATAGGATTTCCAAGGAGTGGCTGGTGGGTTTGAACTGTTGATGTTGTAGTTCAAACTGGCCTTGCGGCCCAGTGCTTATCCTACAGTGTCACACTTAGATCACTTTGGATTAAATCCTAGCTCTACCACATAGGATGCACTAGTTGTGCAGCGTTGCATGAATTGCTTTGTTTACACAGATTAAGCTCATGAGATATTTCATCCCTCCCCACCTCTTAGGGTTGTTGTGAAAACTAATGTGTGATTGTTGTTGTTGTTAAGTGCCGTCGAGTCAATTCCAACTCATAGCAACCCTGTATAGGGTTTCCAAGGAGAAACTGGTGAGCTTGAACAACCAACCTTGCAGTTCAAACAGCTTTACAGTCTGATGCATTAGCCCACAGCATCACGCCAGGACTGCTGGTTAAAAGCCTTAAATATCAATTAATAGCATTTTAGAAGAATTGATGCTTTTGAGTTATGGTGTTGGAAAAGAATATTAAAAGTGCCATGGCTTCCAAAAGAACCAATAGATCTGTATTGGGAGAAGTGCAGCCAGAGTGCTCCTTGGAGGCCAGGATGGCCAAACTTCATATCTCATATTTTAGACATATTGTCAGGAGGGACCAATCTCTGGAGAAGGATATCATGTTTGGTAAGGTGGAGGGTCAGAGAAAAAGAGGAAGACCCCCAGTGAGATGGATTGGTAAAGTGGCAGCATCAATGGGCTCAAGTGTGGCAACAATTGTGAGGTTGGCCTGGGATCGCAGTGTTTCGTTCGATTGTGCATAGGGTCGCTATGTGTCAATACCAACTCGATAGCACCTAACAACAACAACAACAACATAGAAGTCCTTGGATGGCACAAGTGGTTAAGTGCTTGAAGGTTGCCTGATAGTTGACAGTTCCAACTCACCTAGACTCCCCTCAGAAGACAGGTCTGGCAATTTGCTTCCAAAAGTCAAAACCTTGAAAACTGGATTGAGCAGTTCTACTCTGTGTACACGGGATTGCCATGGGTTGAAATCTACTCAATAGCAGAAGTAACAAACATTATTAAGCCAAAACCAACAGCATTATCATAGTTGTTATAAAATAATTACTATTATGATGTTTGTTATAGAGTAGAAAATGTGGCAAATTGCTTTTGAAGTTGATATTAAAGTGTTCAGATTAATTCAGCATGATGTCATGATGCATCTCTTCATAACATTCCCAACAGAATAGCCGCTGGTATTTGAAGTCCCATGTTTCTCTCCAATTGAATGTCCCAGTATATGTACACATGTACTTTTAAAATATAAACAAACAGAATAGTTATTTCCTTACAAAATTCTATAAAAGTTTCTCTTGCCTAGTGTGCGTTCACATCTCCCTTTGCTCATCTTTCTTGATCTTACAACTTTACAGGCCTCTCTGCTTCCTTTTCACTCCAGTTCTCTTTGCCACTTTTCTCTCTACCTCCCACTCAATTTGCATTTTAAAAATGCCAGCATGTGGTAGTGTTTATTATTTATGGATCGGTTTTCTATCCCCCCCCCATGAGATTATAAGGTGTTTTATGCAGAATACCCATTCAGTAAATATTAATAGACTCTATACCGGGTCCTGGTGTGATACTGCAAGTTAATGCACTGGACTGCAAAGTCAGTTTGATCCACAAGGTTAGTGGTGCAAGATTACTAGCCACTCCTCAGAAACCCTATATATGGTCGCTATGGGTTGGAACCAACTACAACAACAACAAACAGTGCCTAGACTGGATTCTATAGAAAGCAGGCACTACATATCATTGATTTGTTGCTGGATATAGTAGAAAACAGAGCCATGTACACTCAACAAAAATCAGCAAAACTGTGAATCTCTGTGGAAATACGTCAACATGCAGATAATTACTGAAGTTGAATAAATCATTGTGTTTGGAAGAATTCTTAGTTTCTAATTAAATCTGAGTTCTTGAGAAATTAATTTCACTTGCTATAATCCTATGCAAGGCATTAATTTGGCCGTTACTATTTTTGTTGGGTTCTGGGTTTTTATGTTCTAGGGATAAATTTTATAATTAACCAGACATTGAATGTATCCTTCTACATTTGATTACTACTATAATAGTTGACTGAATTGCTTTAGAATTTAAGCTAAATTCATTTCTAAGCTTTGCCACTCACAAAACTTGTAATCTTGGTCTAGTTAGTTAACCTCTTTGTGCCTCAGTTCCTTCATATGTAACATGGGGTTAGTAATGATTTTCAAAAACACCCATCATATAGTAGCTGGAGTGGAGTGGAGTGGTGGTGTGCCATGGAGTCGGTTCTGACTCATACTGACCTTGCATAGGGTTTCTGAGGGTGTAAATCTTTACAGGAACAAAAAGCCTCATCTGTCTCCCACGGAACAGCTGGTAGCCCAACTCATAACCACTATGCTACCAGAATTGGTAGGACTGAAATAGATATTTAGTCCTGTGCTTGTTTTACTGTATCCCAATATCCAAAACCCAAAGGTATTGAGTTGATTCCAACTCATAGTGATCCCATATAGTATTTCCAAGACTATAAATCTTTCTGCTAAAAGACAGTTGCGTCTTTCTCCCACAGATTGCTGAGTTTGAACCACTGACCTTGTGGTTCAAGTGGTTAATTCCACCAGTGCAAGCAGAAATCCTTTGTTTTATAGCAGGTTCTATGTAAATATAGGTGTCCTGGTGTGGCACCAAATAATAAGTACTGGACTGTTAACTTCAAGGTCATTATTTCAAACCCACAAGCTGCTCCTGAAAATCTTGTGTAGGATCTCTGTGAGTAACAACCAGCATGACAACATTTAACAACAGTGTAAATATTGGCTTATGACCTTATCACTACCCAGTGGATTATTTTTACTACTCTACCAAAGATATTTAGTCTCTAAAATAAAGATAAATGGCTGCTAACCAAAAGTTTAGAACTTTAATTCCACTAACAGGTACCTAGGAAGAAAGGCCTGGCAATCTATTTCTGAAAGATGTTGGTGGTGGCTGTGTGCCGTGGAGTCGGTTTCAACTCATAGCAACCCTGTACAGGGTTTCCGAGGCTGTAAATCTTTACGGGAGCAGAAAGCCTCATGTTTCTCCCATGGAACAGCTGGTAGTTTCGAACTATTGACCTTGCGATTCGCAGCCCGATTTGCAACCATGCTACCAGAGCTATTTCTGAAACATATATCATTAAAAAGCCCTTTGTAACACAGTTCTATTCAGACACAAATAGAGTTGCTATGGATCAGAATCGATTAGATGCAATGTTTGTATTGTTTTGCTTTGTTTTTAATAGCTAACAAATAGACTTCAGAAGTCTTTAACTGTAGAATGAGCACTAGACTGCTAACCACAAGTTTGGTGGTTCAAACCAACCAACTGCTCCTTCAGAAATCCTTACGGAGTTACTGTGACTCAGAACCAAGTTGATGGCATTTAACAATAAATCTAATACTGGCACATAGTGTTAGCAGAATCATTCCTTCTCTAGAAAGAAGAAGCCAATGACAGAATATAAACTGTAGAATGTAAGCATGAGAGATAAACCAAAGAAGATGAATAAAATGCTTTATGGGAAAGGTGCGTTTCACATGTATATATTTATTTTACTTGTAGAAATGTAGAAATATTCCATAAATATATTGGACGTGAAGAGAATGTATTCTGCTTCTATGCATATAGTTCCACTGAGCCTCTATGAATGGTATCACTGTAGCCCAGGAAAGCCGTGAGCACCAACATAGACCTACTTCCTTGCAATCTAAAAGACACCAGGCTGTCTCAATTACAAACCAAATCAAAGACCCTTTATGGTATAAACCACAAGCTCCAGGCATTCAAGGAGTCATGACTGAATGGTTGGGACTTTGACAACTCCCAGACAAAACAACAACAACAACAACAAAGAACCAAAAACCAGACCTCCTGCTATTGAGTCTATTCCGGGTTAGCAGCCCAATGTTTATCTCATTTTGCTAATCGCATTTCAAATGCAAGTATCTTTCTAGGCAAGTGATACACTAAGGGCATCAAAAACTTCAGGGAGAAATGGAAGGATAATGGAATTTTTCTGACAACTTGCTTCAAGCCTCCTCATACAGTTCAAAACCTTTACCTGGGTTGTCCACCTAGATGTTTTCAATATTTTAGGCCATTGTTTGCTCATTTTATTAGTCCAAGACCATCATACTTTCTTGCTTGTTCCTAGTACATTTTTCCGTGGCAGTGTAAGTATACCAAAATGGTACTGTCATTGGGTAACCAGATAATTTTATGACATTTAGGAGCTTCTATGTGAACAATAAGGATCCCTGGAGCTATAGATGATACGATCTGGACTTCTAATTGCAAGGCTGGGAGTTCAAACCAGTAGTCATTCAGCTGGAGAAAAATGGGGCTGTCTGCTCCCTAAAAGATTTACAACTTTGGGAACCCTATACAATGTTGTAATAAATCAGAACTGACTCAATAGCAACACACTTAGGGTTTTGTTTGTTTGTTTGTGTGCTATAGTGGCTAAGCAGACTTGGTTCACACCCACCAGTCACTCAGCAGGAGCAAGATGACGCTGTCTGCTTCTTACAGACTTACAGGGTTGCTATGTGTCAGAATTGATTCAGTGACAGTAGGTTTGGTCTTGGGGTCATGTGAAGAATCATCTGTTCATTGTTGGGCATTGCATTAGATGTTAAATATAAAACTATAGATAATACAGGCATAGTCTTTGCTTTCAAGGAGTGTACTATGTAGTAGAGGAAATATTTTCAGCACTGTGATAATAGTGGCAATAGAAGAAAACTTAGTTATAAAAAAATGTAGAGGGGCCACCTAATCTAGACTTGATGTTATGATGATCAAACATAGGGTTCCAGGTGAAGTTTTAAATTTTGTTTCATTTTGCTCTCTAGAGGATGTGAAATCAAACTGAGATGAGACCAAAGTAGAAATAAGTCTGGAGATCTATTTGGTTTGCATTGCCATAAGTATGTAGTCAATGTGTGAGAACCATTTAAATTTCTGACAAAGTATTTACATTCCCTGAAAAGGTTCGGTGTGGAAAATAAATTTACAACTATTCATATAGACAGTGTGAGACTATATGATACTCACTGAACTGCTAAGTGAGTTAAACATAAGGTCAGCAGTTCAAACCCATCAGCTGCTCTTAGAAGCCCTATACTGGATTGCTATGAGTTAGAACCAACTCGATAGCACTTAAAACAAGAGCAACATAACCTAGATCCTTAGCAAAGGTTGAAATTCTTTCACAAAAAGTAGAATTATCTGAGAAACTGAAGGCTTGGAAGCCTGCTTTTCTTAAATTAGTGAATGTTGTTGTTGTTGTTGTTGTTAAGTGCCGTCGAGTCGGTTCCGACCCATAGCGACCCTGTACAGGGTTTCCGAGGGTGTAAATCTTTACGGGAGCAGAAAGCCTCATCTTTCTCCCGCGGAGCGGCTGGTAGTTTGGAACCACTGACCTTAAGGTTCGCAGCCCGATTTGTAACCACTACGCTACCAGAGCTCCTTTAAATTAGTGAATACTCTGTTGTTTTTCAGAACACCATAATGTTTACACACAAACATAACAAATTTCTACACATATCCCAGATATCTAGGATTGTAACTTTACCTGGAAACTGGAAAGAGTGTCAACTTATCATTAGTTGCTATAAAATATAAATAGTACCATGTAAACATTGTAATTCTTCAGAGACCTTTTACATTTAAATTTTGAGCGCATAAGGTTTTTGTCAATTGGAAATGAGAAGTTGTAGATGGTAGTGAGAACTAGAAGTAAATATTAGTATACCAATTTGTCTAGAATATTATTGCTGTTCATATAAATGTTACATGTTTATTGCATTATTTTATAATTTTCAAAAAAAGTAAAACCTGCCTAATTCACTCAACATTAAACTAACAATTTGACCTCTTTTTTTTCTCTGTAACCTTATTATTTCCTTTTTTGAGTCTCAATTTCCTCTTAGGAAAAATAGATGAGACCAGTATTCCTTGACAGCTTCTTTAATCTATATTATTATTTTTTTATGACTTTCTGAAGAAAAAATTATAAATGACAATGTATATAGCTTTATCTTTATCTAAATGTAATGAAGTTTACAACAACAAATGTAATGAGCTACAATTTCTTCTAACTATTCTGAATTTTTTGAAATCTGTAAATATTATTAATAAAGATATCCTTTATAAAAGATTTCCAGTGGACATTTTATCAAAAATATCTTTACATCAATTTGTCACTATCTAGTCTAGCAATAGTACATTAACTAACTTACTTTATAATCCCCTTTCTGCCAAATAAAAAGAGGATGAGCGAAGGAGGTATTTAATCACTGATTATGTTAAATGACTTGCCCAACATTACATAGCTCCCAAATGTTAATTTTTGACAGAAAATTCAGTTCTTTTCCATTCTATACCTTGTTATAAAGCCCCTTCTTAAACATAAGGCATTAATCAGTGTTAGAACAGTTATATAAAGATAGCACTTAACAACATATTATAATGGGCTTTCTGAACTGAAATTATGCAAATACTAGTGCCTTGTGGAGTCCTGGTGTGTCACTACAGGATAAGCACTAGATTGTTAACCACAAGATCTGAGGTTCAAACCTACCAGCCACCTCTTGGGAATCCTATACAAGGTCACTATGAGTTGGGATCTACTGGACAACACAACAACAACAACAAGTACATTGTAATGTACTTATAGTAAGGTTTTATTTCCCTTTTCCTCTCAGTAAGTGGCTTGAGATTGTGTTAAAATTTAACGTTTGGGCAAATCACTACAAGAAACAGTAGCTATGTTGGTTAAGCACCTAGGCTCCTGTATCAGTTAAAATCCAGTGTGATCTTGAACAAGTTACTTAGTCTTTCTTTGCCTCTGATTTTTCTATCTGTAAAATGGGAGTAATAACATAATACACATTTCATAGGGTTTTTATAAGGATTGATATATAATTGAGCACAGAACAAAACAGATTTGTACTGTGCAGACCAATTTATGCAAGGATTTTTTTTTTCTTACTGCTATTGCAGTAAGCTCAAGTGTTACTATCCTTTCAACCTTCCATCCTGTAACTAGAGCACGTGAACTGCTCATATAGAGATTAGCATCACTCAGCATTTAAAGTGGATACCCATAACACTTGAGCTTACCACAATGTTGTTGTTAAGTACTATTGAGTCATTTCAGACTCAGAGCCACCCTGGATAGGGTTTCTGAGGAGCATCTTGTGAGTGGGAAGTAACCTATTGGTTCAAACCAACATTGTGGTCCAATGCTTATTTTACTGCGCCATCCAATACAATAGGAAAAAACATCTGTGTATAAGTGGGCCTGCACAGTTCAAACCAGTGTTGTTTAAAGGTCAATTGTGTTGTATGGAATATATAAGTTATTATATATCATAATTCTATATTGATTATATAGTGATTTATATGGATTAATTTATATATACAAGTGTTTGTTAGATTATTTGACATACATGGTACATATTTTAAAGATTCTTTTGCACATAATCTTTTTTTAATTAGCAAAAAAAATAAACCATGACTCATAAGCATATTTAATGAGCTAAGCATAAGCCAATTTCCCTGTGATTTAAAGAAGTGTCTCATTATTCATTATAAAATGTATTTCTTTTACAAACTATATGAAGTATCCATTTACTGGTGTGTTCTTCAATGGTAGCTGGCGTTAAAAAAAAAGTGTGTGTGTGTGGGGAGAATGGTTTAGGAGACAAATTTTGTTATTGTTATGTATTTGTGGCTAGCACAGCCCATTTGTTGTTGTTATTAAGTGCTGTTGTGTCACTTCTGGCTCATAGTGACCCAGTATAGGGTTTCTGAGGCTATAAGTCTTTGTGGAAAAAGAAAGTCTCATCCTTCTCCTGCACAAAGTCCATTTAAGTAGGGGTTATTTTAGAGGGGAAAAAAAAGAAGAAAAAAATTATCAGTGCCTTTTAAACATTCTTTCTTTTTAAACTGTGACACATAAACTAATTATATCACTGAAGTGGTTGATGCTACATAGCAGGTCTGCTTTCTGTTCAGATGCGTCTGTGCCTCGGTAGCTAAGAGATACTTAGGGTGAAATAGAGATGATTAAAACTAATCCTCTTTTCCTTTTCCTTTTTCCTTTTTTCTTTTTAAAAATGTTCAGATTCCTCCAAAGGACCTCAACCATCTTCAGGTGTAAATGGCAACATGCAGCCTCCCAGCACTTCTGGGCAGCCCTCTGCCTCTGCCATCCCTTCTCCTAGTGCCAGCAAGCCATGGCGCAGCAAGTCCATGAATGTCAAGCACAGTGCCACCTCTACCATGCTGACCGTAAAGCAGTCAAGCCCAGCAACCTCACCCACACCATCTTCAGAGAGACTGAAGCCACCTGTCACAGAAGGGGCCAAAACAGCTCCCTCAGGACAGAAATCTATGCTTGAAAAATTCAAGCTGGTCAATGCCCGGACTGCTTTACGGCCCTCGCAGACTTCCAGTTCAGGTCCCAGCGATGGTGGGAAGGATGACGATGCCTTTTCTGAGTCTGGTGAAGTGGAAGGTTTTAATTGTGGTCTGACCAGTGGTGGCTCAACAAATAGCAGTCCCAAAGTATCACCTAAACTGGCCCCTCCAAAAGCTGGAAGCAAAAACCTCAGCAATAAAAAGTCTTTGCTACAGCCAAAGGAAAAAGAGGAAAAGAACAGGGACAAAAGTAAAGTTTGCACTGAAAAATTAGTGAAGGAAGAGAAGGATCAGTTGACGGAAACAGCTCCAAAAAAGACCTCTAAGATTGCAAGCTTGATTCCAAAGGGTAGCAAAACAACCACAGCCAAGAAGGAAAGCTTAATCCCATCTTCTAGTGGGATTCCAAAACCTGGCTCAAAGGTGCCAACAGCAAAGCAAACTGTTTCACCTGGAAGCACAGCAAGCAAAGAGCCTGAAAAATTCAGGACTACCAAGGGAAGTCCTTCCCAGTCCATACCTAAGCCTATGACCACTGAGAAAGCAAACACATCCACCTACCCTGTTTCTTTGGAAGGCAGGGAAACTAGCCAAGCTTCCTCTGGTTCTTGTACCATGCCAGTGACACAAAGCGGTGGGCAGAGCATGGGAAATGGTGCTGTCCAACTTCCTCAACAACAGCAACATAGTCATCCAAATACTGCCACAGTCGCTCCATTCATTTATAGGTAAGGTGACTTTTATATGTCCAAATCTGTAAACACTGCATTGATTGATCTGCATAATCACAGTGTAATAAGAGAACTTGCTTACAAATAGTCATCTTCGAAAAATGTTTCATTCTGAAGATATAGACCTAGAATTTAATAAGGAGTTTTGTCTAGAAAAAAGATATCCAATATGAGCTAATTTTAATCTCTACCTCTTTCTTGAGAAATTGACCATATCACGAGTTAGCCTTGGCCATAAAAGGTCATCTGTGGTCAGAGGCAAGATACAACCCAGATGCCATGACTTGCTCTTTTGTTTATTACTATTATTATTGTCATTTATTTATGACATTTATATCTTCTTTAAAAAGAAGATTATGAAATGAGATACTATAGCTAAGAAATAAAGAATAGGACAGTGCGGTTTTGGTGGCGACAGAGACAGAACCAGGTAGGTAAGTCTCCATGGTAGAGGGATTGAAAACCCAGAGAAGCTGTATTCACGGAACAACACTAGAGATCTGAATCCAACATAAGGTGCAGGGCATTAGTTTCTGCACACGCAAGTAGGAAAATCATGGTATAAAGGAAAGTATTGTGAATAAGAATTGCTGGAGATGGGACTCCCTCTGCAGCCACCCCACCCGTGCAGAGTTCAGAGGGTGGGTCTATAGCCAGACCAGCACAGGGAACTCACACTAAAAGCAGCACAGTGACATTTGCCAAAGGAGGTGAGGGGGGATTCTACACATTTTTTTCCTTCTCTTCCCTGTCGTGCCTTCTTTGCCCAGCCTGGATGCCTTAAGGCAGGTGGGTGCACACACCCCCAAAAAAAGTCCAGTGCTGAGCCCACAGTTTTCCCACAGCACAGAGAGAAAGAGATTGTCAGATGCTTATGATGTCAGCCTCTGGGTCGCAGCCCTAAAATTAACTTGTGTGGGACCCTTTACTCTGGCCAATCTAGCAAGAAAAGAGCAGGCCTATCAGGCTTGACAGACAAACCATATTAACAATCTGTACAACCCAACATAAAAGGATGCAACTATATCAAGAATTATGTTGCACACAAGCAGATACCTAACTGACCTTCAGAGACAAAAATAGTAGACAAACTTTCTCCCATTAACTACTCAATATCTATCTGCACACATCTACAGTGGTGAATAGCAGAGGGACCTGAGTGAGTGAATACCCTCACCCACTGCTAGAGGCTTCTATGGTACACCCACACTATGTAGCAAGGTGACTGGCCAGTCGGCCACAGTTTTGTTATTGGTTCAAATTGGTGGTTTTCATTTCTGCTTTTATATTGCTTCTGCTTTTCGGCCGTTTGATCACACATTTTTCCTGGAGGTGGGAGCTTTTTCTTCCTATATTACCTGAGAAGAGACAACAATCGTGGCCATATAGCCAAGCCTCAAGCATACCCCATAATATTCCACCATTGAGACAAGAGCCAATAACAGCTGATAAGCATTACATGCAAAAAAGGAAGCCTATCTCCTGATCATATCCACCAAGAGACACCCAGTAAGCTTAATAACTCAACAACAAACATCCATTTAAGCATTAAAACTACTGGAAATGACCAAGAAAACACAACAAATGATCTCAAAACATGTCCAAAACCAGAAAAGAGTAACTGAAACAAATGAGCTGGAGTCAGACAAAGGCTCCGCAGAAGAAGAAGAGCAGGTTTTAGATTTGCCTGAAAAGGAATTCAGAAGAATGATATGGAAACAAATTCAAATGCTTCAAAAAGGGGTGGAGGAAAACAAGGAAGAAGTCAGGAAAGTACTACAGAGCAATCAAACAAGATTGAGACAACATTGGAAACAACTCAAAACCTGCAAAAAGAAATACAGATGATTAAGAATAAAATATCAGAAATGGAACAATACACTGAAAGGGGAAAAGAGCAGAATGGAAGAGATGGAAGCCAGAGACAGCGAGCTGGGAGACAAATTGCACAATACTGCTAAGATAGAAAAGCAAGCAGAAAAAGAATTAAAAACAAAAAACTGAAGAAACTCTAAGATTCATCTTGGATAACATGAAGAGGAACAACTTAAGAATTATTGGCATTCCGGAACAGGAAGAATCAGAGAAGTCCACAGAGAAGATAGCTGAAGAGCTTCTGGAAGAAAAGTTCTCTAACATCTTGAAAGATGAGAAGATAAACATTCAAGAAGCCGAATGTACCCCAGGAAGGACAGACCCCAAAAGAAAGTCACCAAGACATATAATAACCAAGCTCTCTAAAATCAAAGACAAGAAAGAATCCTAAAAGCAGCCAGGGAAAATATAAGTGTTACTTACAAAGGCATGCAAATCAGATTAAGCTCTGACTATTCAAAGCAGAAACCATGCAGGCAAGAAGGCAATGGGGAAACATATACAAAACCCTAAAAGAAAAACATATACAAAATGCAACCAAGAATCGTCTATCCAGCAAA
>NW_006408905.1:1953219-1963931 GCF_000296735.1 Chrysochloris asiatica
TACGCTCCCAATGAAAAAGCACCAAGATATATGAAGCAAACCTTACTAGAATTTAAGAAAGAAATATATAAATCTACTTTACGAATCGGGCTGCGAACCTTAAGGCCAGCAGTTTGAAACTATCAGCCGCTCCGCGGGAGAAAGATGAAGCATTCTGCTCCAGTAAACATTTACAGCCTCAGAAACCCTGTACAGGGTCGCTATGGGTTGGAATCGACTTGGCGGCACTTAACAACAACAACAACAGCAACAATTATAATGGGAGATTCTAATACACCACTTTCAAAAAGGGACAGAACTACCAGAAAGAAACTTGACAAAGTTTCAGAGGAACTAAATAGCACAATCAACCAACTTGACCTCATAGACGTGTACAGAGCATTCAACCCAACAACAGCACTTTCTTCTTCAGTGCACAGGGAACATTCTCTAGAACTGACCATGTGTTAAGTCACAAAGCAAGCCTCCATAAATTTATAAACATCAAAATACTACAAAGCATTTTTTCAGACCACAATGTTACAAAACTAAAAATCAACAACAAGAAGACTAAGGAAATAAAGCCAGATACACAAAACCTGAAAACAAAACAAAAAAAACCTGCTGAAAAGCAACTGGCTAAAAGAAGAAATTAAACATGAATTAATAAAGTTACTAAAAACAAAAGAGAATGAAAACACAACATACCAAAATCTTTGGAACACAGAGGAAGCGTTGCTGAGAAGACAATTTATTGCGATAAATATGCATATCCAAAAAGAAGAAAGAACCAAAATTAACACATTAACATAGCATCTACAGCAATTAGAAACTGACAAACAGAGGGAACCTACAAAAGAAAATAATTAATAAAGATAAGAGCAGAAATAAATGAGATGGAAAACAGAAAAACTACAGAAAGAATCAATAAGACAAGAAGCTGGTTCTTTGAAAGGATTAATAAAATTGACAAACCATTGGAAAACCTAACAAAAGAAAAGAGGGAGAAGACACAAATCACTCACATTAAAACCACATGGGCGATGTCACAACAGAACCAAAGGAAATCAAAAGCATAATAACAGAATACTATGAAGAGCTGTACTCAAAAAATTTGAAAACTTAGAAGACATGGATGCATTTTTAGAAAAACATGACCTACCAAAACTTACACAGATTGAAGTAGAAAACTTGAACAGACCCATAACAAAAGAAGAAATTGACCAAATCATCAAAAAATTCCCAACCAAAAAAAGTCCAAGCCCAGATGGCTTCACTGCTGAGCTCTACTAAACATTCAGGGAAGAGTTGTCATCAATTCTACTTAAATTATTCCAGAATATAGATGAGGGTGGAAAACTTCCTAATACTTTTTATGAAGCAAACATAACCCTCATAACAAAACCAGGTAAGGACATCACTAAGAGCGCAATATCTGTCATGAACATAGACACAAAAATTCTCAACAAAATCCTAGCCATCAGAATCCAGTGCCACATTAAAAAAAAGAATACATCATGACCAAGTGGGTTTCATAAAAGGGATGCAAGGATGGTTCAACATTAGAAAAACAATCAATGTAATCCATCATATAAATAAGAGAAAGGAAAAGAACCACATGATCATATCGATTGATGCAGAAAAGGCATTTGAGAAAATCCAACATCCATTCCTGATAAAAACATGCAAAAAAGTAGCAATTGAAGGGAAATTCCTCAACATAATCAAGAGCATATATACAAAACCAACAGCCTACATCATTCTCAATGGAGAGAAACTGAAAACCTTCCCTCTGCTAATGGGACCCAAACAAGGATGCCCTTTGTCACTGCTCCCATTCAATATTGTGCTGGAAATATTAGCCAGAGCTATATGGCAAGATAGGGAAATTCAAGGCATCCAAATTAGCAAAGAGGAAGTAAAACTTCTCTATTTTCAGATGATATGATTCTAATCATAAAAAAATCCAAAGACTCAGTAAAAAAGCTACTAGACTTCATTGGAAGATTCAGCTAAGTGGCAGGGTATAAGATCAACATGCAAATATCAGTTGGATTCCTCTATAGTAACAATGACAGCACTAAAAAGGACTTTAGGAAAGCAATACCATTTACAATAGCTGCCCAAAGGATGAAATATTTAGGAAAAACATAACCAGAGGAACAAAGAACCTATACAAAGAAAATTACAAAACATTACTACAAGAATCCAAAAAAGACTCACAAAAGTGGAAGAACATACCATGTTCCTGGATAGGAAGACTCAACTCTATGAAAATGTCAAGACTACCCAAAGCAATTTACACATATAATGCAATCCCAATCCAGATTCCAGCGACATTCTTCAAAGAGATGGAAAAGACAATTACAAACTTTATATGGAAAGGAAGGACACCCAGGATAAACAAAGCACTGCTCAAGGAGAAGAACAAGGTTGGAAGCCTCTCACTCCCCAATTTCAAAATCTACTACATGGCTACAGTGGTCAAAACAGCCTGGTACTGGTACAATGAAAGGTTCATGGATCAATGAAACAGAATCAAGAATCCAGAAATTAACCCATCCACATACAGCCAACTGATTTTCGACAAAGTGCCTAAGTATGTTACATGGGGAGAAGATATTCTCTTTAATAGATGGTGCTGGCAGAACTGGAAAGCGATATGCAAAGATTGAAACAAGACCTTTACCTCACGCCGTTTACAAAAACCAACTCAGCATGGCATGTTGTTGTTGTTGTCAGGTGCCATCGAGTTGGAACCGACTCATAGCGACCCTATGCACAGCAGAACAAAACAATGTCTGATCCTGGCATGGCATAAAGACCTAAATATGAATCCCAGAATTATGAAGGCCATCAATGAAGAAATAGGGACAAATATGAGGGTATTAATTCAGGGACAAACAAGTAGACAAAATTGATGATTGGGATATCTTAAAAATTAAACACTTATGTGCATCAAAAGACTTCACCAGAAGAGTAAAAAGGGAACCCACAAAATGGGAAAATATATTTTGCAATGACACATCAGACAAGGGACTCATTTCTGAAATATATAGGTAACTACAACACCTCTACAAGAAAAAGACAAACAACCCAATTAAAAAATAGGCACAGGACATGGACAGACACTTCACCAAGGAAGAGATCCAGGCAGCCAACAAACATATGAAGAAATGTTCATGATCACTAGCCATTAGAGAGATGCAAATCAAAACAACAATGAGATGTCATCTCAAAACAGCAATAACAGCAAAGATCAAAAAAGTAGAGGACGAAAATGCTGGCAAGGATGCAGGGAGTCTGGGACCCTCCTACATTGCTGATGGAAATGCAAAATAGTCCAACCACTCTGGAAAGCAATATGGTGCTTCTTCAGAGGGTTAGAAATAGAAATACCTTATGATCTAGCAATTCCTCTACTTGGTATTTACCCCCAAGAAATATGAGCCATAACACGAGTAGATATATATGTACACCAATGTTCATAGTAGCACTATTTACAATAGCCAAAAGATGGAGACAACCTAAATGCCCATCAATTGAAGAATGGATAAACCAACCGTGGTACATACACACATTGGAATACTATGTTACCTTGAAGAACAACAAGGAAGCTGCTAGTCACTGCCTAACATGGAAGAACCTTGAGGACATTATGCTGAGTGAAATTAGTCACAAAAGGAGAAATACTGCATAGGGCCATTATTGTAAAAGAATAAGAAAAAGAACCCATACTAAAAGGGGAAATATATATATATATATTTGCTAATCACCAGGATGTATGGACTAAGAGGAGGGGAGGGAGGGGAACATAGAGAACAGGGTAGGGAATCAACACAGGATAACTTGGGTACATAGGCTTTGAATGAAATCTTTGGGGCAAGCTAAATTCCAGGCAGAGAGGTCAGCTGAAAATGTTATGGTAATTTTAATTTTGGATTCCAAGGGAGTAATCTTGATAGATGTTTTCAGAGGACATATGATGATCACGGGATCTTATTCTGTAGTAATTTTTTAAAAAATTGAAAACTAAATTACTGAGGAAAAGGCCAGAAAAGTTGTCTCCAGGAATGTTTTTTTCCATCACCACAATCACCTGTTTATTCTTCAAGGATAGAAAGCGTTTCCCTGTGAAAATTCCATTGGGAAAAGTTCAAAATAGGTAAGATGGAAGAATGGAAACAGGAACCACAGAGAAGTAGGAAAATCTGATATGACAAAAGTATTACTGTTCTGTAGGGTTTGTAGTGTATAGTCTTTATGGGAACTGACTACCAGATCTTTCTTCCATGGAGCCTCTGAGTGGATTTAGACCACCAGCCTTTCAGTCAGTAGCTGAGTGCTTGACTGTTCCTTTATTTGTATCTAATCTATGTCATTATTTGTATATTGCTGCTGTTGTTGCTTAGGTGTCATCAAGTCAGTAATGATTCCAGTGACCCTGTGCACAACAGAATGAAACACTGCCCAGTCCTGCACCAACCTATTTACATATACATATATGTAATTTTAAAATAACTAAATAACCACAAGTAGTCCTTTGGAACTCTAAAATATGATTCATCATTTTCATTCTTGCAAATTGAATGCTCTGTCTTATAAATTCAATGTTTGGTTCTGGAAGTTAATGGATTTATATTCATTAATTTGCTCCACAATTCAAGAATATTATATAATGTGCTCTTCAGGACATTCATTCACTTGTTTTTCTTTCAGTAAGTATTTACTGAGTATGCATTTTGCATGAAAAATCTAGAACAGAGTGAAACAGCTCATTGATCCATTTTCTTTCCATTTCCCATAATATAGTAGGCAAGTAAGTCTAAAGTTCCCTTGAAATGAACCATGCAAACAATGTACATAAGATATGCAGAGTTGTCAGCAAGTTGGCTAATGTTCTTGAAAAGTAGATTGTATGAATGAAGGTGGTGGGAGATAAAGCAATGAAGATTGATTGCAGGTATATGAAAGCTGAAAGGGGGTGTTAGTAAGAAAATTACTATATATTACTATATATTTATGTGCACAATGGATTGGTTGTGCAAGTATTCACTGTAAGATAAACCAGGTTCACTGACTAGGTGTAGTTTACTATCAGAGGTAGCTTTCCTAAGACTAGGATTGTTGTTGTTGTTGTTAAGTGCCATTGAGTCAGTTCCAACTTACAGCAATCGTGTATAAGGTTTCCATGGAGAAGCTGATGGACTTGAACTACTGACCTTGTAGTTCAAACTGACTTTGCAGTTCCGTGTGTTATCCTATAGCACCACATTAGAGGTCCTGAGTATGGGAGTGCTAGGCTACTAACTGGAAGATCAGCTAAACAGTTGAATCCTACCGAGGGAGAAAAGACCTGGATTCTTCTTCCTTAAAGATTAAAAGACAAATAGTATGTAAGACCATTATTGTTATAAGTTTTGAGCAAAGGGGAGGATGGGTCACTGGCTGGATGGTAAACATGTGTTAATTTGTGGTGAAGAAAAAAAATAATTATTAGGGAAAAATAAAAAAAAGAACAAATGTTAAAAATCATAATATATAGATACACACACACACACACATATATATATATGAAGTTTATAGCCTAGGAGATCCTATGAGGCAGTTCTACTCTGTCCTATAGAGTTGCCATGAGTCAGATCAACTCAATGGCAATATTGTTGTTGTTAAGTGTCATCAAGTATGTTCTGAAGGAGTTCTGGTAGTATAGTGGTTATGAGTTGGGCTGTTAACATCAATGTCAGCAGTTTGAAACTACCAGCCATTCCAGGGGGAAAAGCCTCATCTTTTCTGCTTCCATAAAGAGTTACATCCTCAGAAATCCTATATAGGGTTGCTATGAGTTAGAACCGTCTCCAAAACCCACCACCATCACCATAGGGTTTCTGAGGAGCATCTGGTGGGTTTGAACTGCTAACCTTGTGTTCACAGTTCACACTAGGAATCTATGGCAATAAGTTTAGTTTTTAAGTCCAGTGGCAATGAATTTAAATTTTTAGGAGGCCTGTTGGAACACCCCTTAAAACAGTCAGGTGCTCCATGGGAGAAAGATATAGCAGTCTGTTTCTGTGAAGATCACAGCTTTGGAAACCTTTAGGGTAATGATATTTTGTCCTATTGGGTCACTATCAAAAGGAATCTACTCAACAGCAATGGGTTTGCTTTTTTATGAGTCAGAATAAAATAACTATAAGATAAGAACTGAACTGCTAACTAGAAGGTTGGCAGTTCAAGTCCATCAGCCACTCCTCAGAAACCGTTCACTATGAGTCAGAACAGACTCGATGACAATTAACAATAACCTTTTATATACTGTGTTCTTCTAACTTATTTGTCCTTCCTGGGATAAAAAAATTGAAAGGATGTTACTTTACTTGTCTGGAACCATAAAATATGTGGGAAATCATCGCTATTTCTTGTCTTCCTATGTTCTTCCTATGTTCTTCCTATGTTCTTCCTATGTTCTTCCTATGTTCTTCCCATTGTTCTTTCCTGAATTTTTCTAGAGCTCTGTTCCCATGCTTGCAAGGACTTATGGAGTAACATGCAAAGTAATTGGCTGATTCAGAAGAAACAAATTACCTATATATAATAGTTTTCCTAAACCATAGCCTTTTTAATAGCATATCTCAATAAAAAATTTAAAATAGCTGACATCCAGATACACAACTTTTTGCAGTCTACATTTATTTCATTATTTTGTGTCCATTTGCATTAACTGTCAAGAATTCCTTGGCCATAAAGTAAACACCTAGAGGCTGAGGGAGCAGAATCATGAGTGTGAGTAATTCACATAAAACAAAAAAGAGAAAAAAAAATTTAGTTAAGGCAAGACACTATTGTAGAAAGGAGGAAATAAGCATGCTTCTGAAGCCTGTGAATTAAAATCTAAGTGGGGAAACACCTATACACACTCAATGATATAGATTAAATTGTATTTCCCAAATTTTATGTTGAAATCCTAACCACTGTACTTATTATGTGACCCTGTTTGGAAATGGGCATTTTCTGTTGTTATGTTAATTCAGTCATTGCAGGTTAGTGTAGATCTAAACACAATCATTTTTAAGTTGTATGGTGGTGGCTGTATGCCATGGAGTTGGTTCCGACTCATAGCGACACTGTACAGGGTTTCTGAGGCTGTAAATCCTTACAGGAGTAGAATGCTTCATCTTTCTCCTGTGGAACAGCTGGTAGTCTCGAATTGCTTACCTTGCTGTTCGCAGCCCAATTCGAGTAACCAGAGTGCCTTTAAGTTGTATATATATATGTTGTTAAGTGCCGTCGAGTCGATTCCGACCCTGTAGAAGGATTTCCAAGGAACAGCTGTTGCATATATATATATGCAAGTGGATAAAATAACACACACAGAGGAAACAAAAGACATGATAAGACTTGTTTACAAGCCAAGGAACAGCAAGAATTGCTGGCAGGACCAGAAGCTAGGAAAGATGCTCCCAGGAAGCAACCAGGCTGACACCCTGAATTGCAAGTCCGTGCATCAGAACTGTGAGCAACTAAATTTCTGTTTTTTAAAGCCACCCAGTTGTGGTATTTCTATTTCTGCTCAGTGATAACTAAGACACTTAATTTGTAAAATTAGGTCAGGAAAGACTGAATTTAAAGGTTTTCTTTTTATATGTTGTTTGTTGTAAAGTGCCATCCAGTAGGTTTCGACTCATAGTCAACCATCTATAGGATTTCTGAGGAGCGGGTGATGAGCTAGAGCCATTAAGCTTGTGGTTAGCAGTCCAATGCTTATTCTACAGCACCACACTAGGACTCAGTTTTTATACAAGAGCTGTATGGGAAACTGACATCTGAATATACATTATTCAGAAAGGCAAATAATACGATGCATTGGTTTTAAAATGCTTTCTAACATGATTTTAAGTTTGTTGAAACAGTATATTAAGCAAGAGAAACTGTGAGTTTATAAAGATTGAAATGTAGAGTTTGTAACCATCATGCAGATGAAGCCTTTGTAAGCCCTCCAGCTACTATTACAGATTATATTGCACTTGTCGTTTTATGTGAACTGCACATAATTGGTCATCAGCACAAGCTAAAGTTTATTGAATCCTTGCCTTGCAAGCTAGTCTCTCACTAAGTTTGATGTATAGCTGGGCATTGTTCAGCAGTTTAAATGCCCTCACATGGCAGTATTTTAAGATGGAACACACAGACACTGCTACAAAAAGAAAGAAGCTGTAGTGCAGAATACTGTCCTGAGTAGGCATTCTCTCTGCAGAGAGATTTTATCAACTGCATTCTCCTTGTTGGATTTACAAAGCTAACTGCCAAATTGTTCAGCCACACCTTTGCAGTTTCTTCTTTTCATATTTTTAGGAAGCAGAAGTAATTTTAAACTTGTAAACAATTTGCAAGAGTAATACAGATAATTTGCATATATCCTTCACCTGTAGCAACCGAAGATCTTTTTCATATTTCTCCAGTTGTCTCCAAATGATCACATTGAGTTATCCAGAATAATATATTGCACCCAGTTATGTATTCCTAATTTCTCCAGTTTAGAACGATGATGATCCAGTCTTTGTGTAATTTTTATGACATTAGCATTTTGAAGGCCAGGCATCTTATACATTTTTCTTAGTTCAAGCTTATCTAATGTTTCCTCATCATTAGACTCATATTCTACATTTTTTTGTGTGTGTCAGAAATGTCACAGAAATTGTGCTTTGTTCTTCTCATTGAATCCTATCAGTTGTAATAGAATGTCAATATTTTCCATCAATGAGGTATTCAGTTTGATCCTTTAATTCAGATGGATTTTCCACTCTAAATTTACTTTGTCAGCATTTTATTTAATATTATATTTGAGAATATATTTTAAGACTAAAAATGTCATCTATTTTCATGTACAAATTTTAGCATCTATTGAGGTTTGTTGTTTGAACAATTCATTCTGATAACACTTATATAATGTTTTTCATATTTCATATTTCCTTCTGGTTTACTATTCATTCATTTATTAATTTATATTGTGCATACTAGTGGGCAGTCCCTGCTTGCGGAAAATGATAACTTGCTGAGTTGCTAACTAGAGGTGCAAGTCCACCCAAAACTGTCTTAGAATAAAGACCTGGTAATCCACTCCTGAAAAATAACTCCCGGTATACTCGAAGGAGCCCAGTCTACATGGATACATAACATACATGGGGTAGCCAGGAGTCAGACTCAACTAGAGGACACCTGCTTTGCGTTTTCTATTGTATTCAGTGTGCTGTATTCATTGCTAACAGCATTTATTTTGATGTTTTTCCAGATTTGACCATTGAATCCTCTTAAAGCTGGCTTATGTGTGCTCTTAATAGTTTCTATCTCTCTTTGAGACCTTTTTTCTTTCAGGCACATCTTGTACTTTCCCTGCCCTGTCTGTGCTATCAGTTAGTATCAAAGGAGCTCTGATTCCTTTTACAATTGTTTGAAGTTTAGCTTTTCCATGTTCATTTCCTGTATCAGTCTATTTTGTGATCATGGCTGAAGGAGGTAATTCATATAGAAATGTGAGGAATGCACCATTGAACTTGAAAATAAGGTAAACTAAGTTATCCCTTGTGACTTAAACTAAAAAGCCAATTAAGACTGAATCAGCCAGAAATGGGAAATATCACATTTAAAAAAAATTTAAAATAAAGGCTTTTAAGACACGAGTGTGCTGTCAGAGGACAAATATTACTGTTAATTGCCATCCAGTCAGTTCTGACTCATAGCGACCCTGTATAGTGTTTCCAAGTAGCTCCTGGTGGGTTTGAAGTGCCAACCTTATGGTTAGCAATCTAGTGCTTATCCTACATTGCCACACCAGGACTTAAGGGTATAAATGTAATTTATAAAATATGTCTCAGATGGGAAGTATGGTTATGGCTTAGTCAATGGAAATGAGTATTAGATTTATTGATTGATAAAGGTAGTCACAGCTATCTCCTAAGGAATACTTTTAAGAATTTTGTAGATTTTGAATCCTTTTAAGAATACTGTTCATTTTGAATATACTTTACTTCCAAAGCACATTATGAACATTCCTTTGCTCTGTATAGTTTTTTATACAGAGAGAAATGATGAATCTGCACCACTCATACATGGCCACAGACTTTCTGGCTCCTGTGACTGTTGCTAGACTTGTTTTAATAAGAACCAATTAGCATTAAGCCCCCTTAACAGTAATCTCAGTGAACTACTTAATGTGACTCAGCTTCTGAAAGATGGATTTCTGAGTACTGATCTCAGGCTGCAGAACTGTAGCTGATCTTTGGCACAGAGCCAATTTACCAAGACACCTATCCTCTGTAAGTCCTCTGGCATGCCGCCAATCTGCCTTCTCTGGGGACACTGATCTCACTATCTACTTTCCATCTAAATTTCTTTCTCAAGTAATATAAATACTTAGAAAACATCTGAGAATATATTCCCCTTGGTTTAGAGAGAGAAACAAAGAGGGAGATCAGAGAAGGACAGAGGCCTAAGAGAAAGAAGTACAAACGGAAGAGTAGGCTAATGTGGACTTACAAAATACAGGGTGAGAAGCTATGGGTGGGCAGAGGATCTGGACGAGCCTGGCGTCCACAGAAAAATTAAATGGGTTGCACACAGACTTATATATAGTCTCTAAGCCGTAATATTGTCTAGAGATCCTTATACCACAAGAGACAAGAGAATGCAATTTCCAAGTTAAAATAATAATCACAGTTGCAAGACATGTGGACATG
>NW_006408905.1:1964031-1968979 GCF_000296735.1 Chrysochloris asiatica
ATATAGAGAGAGAGAGAGAGAGAGAGAGAGAGAGAGAGAGAGAGAGAGAGAACCCTTAGAGCTTAGTGGGTTATGATGTTGGACTGTTTAACAGCAACGTAAGCAGTTTGAATCTACTAGGTGTTCAGCAGAAGAAAGACGAAGCTTTTTGCTCCTGTAAAGAGTTACAGCCTGGGAAACCCTATACAGGTTGGATATGAGTTGAAGCGAATTCCATTGCCTACCATCATCATGACCTCACAATGTTGTTGTTAAGTGCCATCCAGTTTGTTCTAACTCAAAGTGTCCCTGTATATGGTTTCCACGGAGTGGCTGGTGTGTTTGAACTACCAACCTTGTGGTTTGCAAGGAGGTCCTGGTGTGGTATTCTAGGGTAGGCACTGGACCTCTAGGTTGGTTTAAATTGCAAGGTCAGTGGTTCAAACTCACAAGCTGGTCCTTTGAAATCCTATACAGGATCACTGAGTCTGAACCAACTCGATGACACTTAACAACAATCTCTGTGTGTGTATGTATATATACGTGTGTGTATGTGCATCTATATCTTTTCTTGCTTTAGTAGATGAGCAAACTAAAGTAGAAAGAGGTTACATAACTTGCTTGTGGTCACACACATGAGTTAATAACTTTTTAGTCAAATTTTACATCCAAATTCAATGTTGTCGCCATTGTAGTACATATGTTTCTTTCCCAATGAATTATTCTTCTAGGGTTCATTTTTTTCAGTGTGATTTTAGTGTTAAGGTCATGCAGTTGGGTGGCAGGGCTCGAGTGGGGCAAAAATGAAAACTGCTTTTGCTACCTCATGCTCTATTTCCCTGGACAGCTAACCACAAATTTGGTGGTTCAAACGCATCAGCAGCTACTTGGAAAACCTATACAAGGTTACTATGAGTCGAAACTGACTTGATAACAGTAACAATATTTTATTTCCAAAAAGTTTGTTTTTAAAGGTATTAGGGCTTCAACATAACTTTTGGAGGTGGCACAGTTAAATCTGTAATAATGAATTTCTGGTATCTTTATGACAACCAAGAAGAAATGTCAGTTGGGCAGATACTGCGTACAACTGAAACTCAGAGGAAAGCTCTGAGTTAGAGTTATGTATTTGGAGTTCGTAGATGACAAGGCAACAACTAAATCTAAATCCAGTGTATTCATCTTTATAATACCTCTGTTTCCTTCCATGTGACTTTCCCATCAGTATTTTTCCTAGTGTTCATTCATTTCATACAATATTAGTATAAGTAGCAGTCAAGAAATCAAGCAACTTGCATTAGGCAAATCTTCTACACAAGACCTCTTTAAAGTGTTTAAGATCAAAGATGTCACTTTTAGGACAAAAGTGTGAGTAGTCTCATATGCATGTGAAAGTTGAACAATGAAAAAGGAAGACCTTAGGGAGTCCTGATGTGGCCCTGAGGGTTAATGTGCTAGACCACAAGGTCAGAGGTTCAAACTCATCAGCCGCTCTTTGGAAACTCCATACATGGTCCTATGAGTCAGAACCAATGCTATGGCACTACACAACAAGAACTAATGCATTTGTTATGGTGTTGGAGAAGAATATTAAATGTACCATGGACTGTCAGAAGAATAAACAAATCTATGTTGGAAGAAGTACACCAGAATGCTTCTTACAAGTCAAGATGGCCAGACTTAGTCTCTACTTCAGACATATTGTCAGGAGGGACCAGTCCCTGGAGAAGGACATCATGCTTGGCAAAGTAGATGGACAGAGACAAAGAGGGAGACCCCAATGAGATGGAATGTCACAGTGGCAGCAACAACGGGCTTAAGTGTAGCAGCAGTTGTGAGTGGCACAGGACGTAGCAGTGGTCACTCTGAGTTAGAACTGACTCAACGGTACTTAACAATAATTAAATCGAGGGTACAATTTAGATGATGTAGAGATGATCTAACAGAATGAAAGCTGAAAGTAATTTGGGAGATTAAGGAACTCCTAAAATGTTTTCTTCTTTACCCCTTCTTTTGCTACCAGCATTATTGCATTTAGTTATAGAGTTGTTGTTGTTGTTGTTGAGGCACCATTGCGTCAGTTCTGACAGGTAGCACTATGCACAACAGACACTGTCCGGTTCTGTGTTGTCTTCACAATTGTTATATGTCAGTCCATTTTTGCTTCCACCTTACCAATCCATCTCATTGAGGATCGTCCTCTTTTTCATTGACCTTCCGCTTTTCCAAGCATGATATCCTTCTGTAAGGATTGGTCCCTCACAACATGTCCAAATTAGGGGAAACCAAGCCTCACCATCATCGCTTCTAAGAAGCAATCTGGTCAAACTTCTTTGAAAACAAACTTGTTCCTTTTTCTCATAGTCCAACACCATAATTTAAATGCATCAATTATTCTACAGTCTTCTTTATTCATTGTCTAACTTTCACATACTTATGAAGCAATGGAAACTGCCATGGTTTGCGTCAGGCACACCTTAATCTTCAAACTGACATCTTTGCTTTTTAACATTTTAAAGAAGTCTTTTGCAGCTGATTTGCAAAATGTAGCATGTCATTTGATTATATGTTGTTTCCATGAATTTAAACTATAGAACCAAGGAAAGTGAAATATATGACAAATTCAAGCTTTTTTTGTCTGTATGTCATGATATTATTTAGTGGTCCAGTTATGAGGATTTTTGTTTTCTTTACATTGCGGGGCAACTCATATTGAAGACTGCAGTTTTTTATCGTAATCAATAAGTACTTCAAATCCTCTTTGCTTCCATCAAAGCTAGGTTGTGTCATTTGCATATTCCAGGTTGTTAATGACTCTCTTCCAATCCTAATGCCTCATTCTTACTCATATAATCCGACTTTTCAGATTATTTGCTCAGAATAAAGATTGAGCAAGTAGTGTGAAAGGATACAGATCTGATGCACATCTTTCCTGTTTTAAACCATTTCAATATCCCCTTGTTCTGTTTCAGTGACTGCCTCTTAGTCTATGTACAGGTTTCTCATTAGCACAATTTAGCATTCTGGAAAAACAATGCTATGCAATATTATCTGTAGTTTGTTATGATGCCAACCAACACTGTTAGATGCCTTTGCATAGTCAATAAAGCATCAGTAATCATTTTTCTGGTATTTTCTGCTTTCAGCCAAGATCTATCTGACATCAGCAGTGATATTCCTTTTTTAACATTCTCTTCTGAATCTGACTTAAATTTCTGGCAACTCCATGTAAATATGATACTGCAACCATTTTTGAATTATCTCTAGCAAAATTTTATTTGCATGTGATAGTAATGATATTGTTTGATGCTTTCTGCATTCCATTGGTGCACCTTTCTTTAGAATGGTCACAAATATGTATCTCTTTCAATTGGTTAGACAGGCAGTTGTCTTCCAAATATCTTGGCATTAATGACTGAGCACCTCAATTGCGGTATCAATTTGTTGAAACATTTCAACAAGATGGTTTTCTTTCAGTTCCTAGAATCTTGTTTTGCCTTCAGTGCAACTTGTACTTCCTTCAGTATCATTGATTATATTGTACCTCTTGTAATGATTGACCATCATCCTATTGTTTTTGCTATAGTGATTCTGTGTATTATGTCCCCCTTCTTTTGATGCCCCTGACTCATTCAATACCCAGGTTGTTGTTGTTAAGGACCGTTGAGTTGATTCTGATTTACAGAAACACTGTATAGGGTTTCTAAGGAGCAGCTGGTAAGTTTGCACCATCAACCTTGTGGTTAGTAGTCCAGTGCTTATCCTACAGCACCACACCAGGACTCCTCATAGAATCCTAAAATACTGCAGTCCAAAGATTGATTTTATTCCTTCAGTTCTTTCAGATTGAGAAATACTGAGTATATTCTTCACTTTTAGTTTTCTAACTCCCAGATTTTTGTAATTTTATTGAAGCACTTGACTTTGTTTCTCGATCTGCCCTTTGAAATTTTCCATTCAGCTCTTTAATTTTATCATTTCTTCTAGTTACTTTAGCTTCTTTTTATTCAAGAACAACTTTCCATTTTTGTCTTTCCTTTCTTTTTTGTCTTTTTAATGTTCTAGTTATTGAGTAAGTAAGGAGCCCTAGTAGCATAATGGATTACAAATTGGGCTGCTAACTTCAAGGTCAGCAATTTGAATGTACTAGTTGCTTTGTGGGAGAAAGATGAGGCTTTCTACTCCTGTAGAGATTTACAGCCTCAGAAACCCTATACAATGTCACTATGTGGCACATATCTATCACCACCATCACCACTTACTGAGTAGAGGAGAGAGAGAGAAAAAAAAAGGAAAATGCAGCATCTGGTACCAAATTCTGTATCAGAAATACCACAAGCTGATACCTTAAGAGAACAAAAACATTTTCTCATAGTTAGAAAACCAGAAACAGAACTCAGGGCCCTGACTCTTGGGGAAGGCTCTCTTTCTGACATATCTAGGAGAAGATCCTTCTCTTCCAGCATTCCTGGGCTCCATGATTATCTTCAAGGGTCATCTATCTCGCCCTGTTTGTGCTTGCTAATCTACTCTTTTCATAACTCAGGAGTGATTAGGTTTGTTGCATGCCATTTACTGGTATGGCCTTACTGGAATATCAAGAAAATCCTATTCCCAATCTAGATTTCATCTACAAATATACAGGTTAGGATTCCAATACATATTTCAGTTATACACAACTCAGTGTTTAACAACAACCTTCTATTTACTAACTAGAACCATAGCATTTAGCTATTGGTTGAATCGATGCTAACTCACAGAGACCCTATTGTTGTTAGGTGCCATTGAGTCGGTACCAACTCATAGCAACCCTATGCACAACACAATGAAACACTGTCCAATCCAGGCCAACCTCACGATTGTTGGCATACTTGAGCCCATTGATGTTGCCACTTTGCTAATCCATCTCCCTAGGGGTCTTCCTCTTTTTCTGTGACCCTCCACCTTACCAAACATGATTAACTGCCGT
>NW_006408905.1:1969260-1970338 GCF_000296735.1 Chrysochloris asiatica
CCTCATTTTCTTGAAAGATTTCAATTTTTATTCTATCATTTCTTGGTGCCTTGTTCTTTGCCAATTCCTTCAATGCACCTTGGACTTCCTCCTTCAGTGTCATTGGCTCTTAATCATTTGCTACCTCTTGAAATGGTTGAACATCAACCATTTCCTTTTGGTGCAGTGACTCTGCATGTTCCTTCCATCTTCTTTTAATACTTTCTGTGTCATTCAATAATTTGACCAGAGAATCCTTCAATAATGAAAGTTGAGGCTTGAATTTTTTTTCTTTTGTTCCCCTAGATGGAGAAATGTTGAGCGTGTTCTTCATTTTTGGTTTTCTGACTCCATATCTTTGCACATTTTGTTGTAACATTTGGATTTGGCTTTTTGAGCTGACCTTTGAACTTTTCTGTTTAGCTCTTGTACCTGGTGTTGGTGAAGAATATTGAATTAACCATGGGCTGACAGAACAAACAAACCTGTCTTGGAAGAATTACAGGCAGAATGCTCTTAGAAGTGAGGATAGTGATACTTCATCTCAAATACTTTGGTCATGCTATAAGGGGCAACTAGTCCCTGGAAAAGCAGCAAAGGATAGGAAAACCCTCAAAATAAAGTACTCATTGCTCAAACACAGCAATGATTGTGAAGAAACAGGGAGTATGTAAAGAAAATAAAAATCTTCATCACTGGACCAATAAACGACATTCTTTTCAACAGAGAAAAGATTGAAGTTATCAAGGACTTCATTCTTCTTGGATCAACTCTCAACACTCACAGAAGCAGCAGTCAGGAAATCAAACGATGTATTGCATTAGGCAAATCTGCTGCCCAAGACCTTTTTAAAGTGTTGAAAAGCAAAGATGCCAGCTAAGGACTAAGGTGTGTCTGACCCAAGCCATAGTATTTTCAAAAACCTAAGAGGCATGTGAAAGATGAATAATGAATAAGGAAGATGGTAGAAGAATTGATGCTTTTGATTTATGGTGCTGGAGAATATTGAAAGTACCATGGGCTGCCAAAAGAACAAACAGATCTGTGTTGGAAGAAGTGCATCCAGAGTGGTACTTGGAGGCCAGGATGGCCCAACTTC
>NW_006408905.1:1970438-1976194 GCF_000296735.1 Chrysochloris asiatica
GTATACATGTTGAATAAGTATGGTGAAAAAATACAACACTGTCACACACCTTTCTTAATTTTAAACCATTCCCATGTTCTGTTCAGATAGCTGCCTCTTGGTCCATGTACAGATTCCTCATGACCACCATTAAGTGTTCAGGAATACTCATGCTTTGCAATGTTGTACATAGATTGTCATGATCCACACAAATGAACACCTTTGCATACTCAATAAAGCACAGGTAAACGTCTTTCTGATGGTCTCTGCTTTCAGTCAAGATCCATTGGACATCAGCAATGATATCCCTCATTCCACATCCTCTTCTGAATCTGGAAGTTCTCTGTCAATGCATGCTTGCAGCCTTTTCTGTATTACCTTTAGTAAAACTTTGCTCCCATGGGATATCAAAGATATTGTGTGATGATTTCCACATTCCATTGGGTCACCTCTCTTTGGATTGGGCACAAATACAGATCTCTTCCAATCAGTTGGCCAGATAGTTTTGTCTTCCAAATTTTTTTGGCAGAGATGAGTGAGTGCCTCCAGTGCCACCTGGAAGACAACAAAAGTACAAAAAGAAGCATCTAGAGAAAATGGGCAACAAGCTCAAGAATTTTTGTCATAGAAGCCAAGGTAGAATAATTTCATGAAGGGAGAGGTGTTCAGATATATTCATTGCCATCAAGATACCAAGTAAGGTAAAAACTAAAACTGTTTGCTGCTTTTAGCAACACTGAGGTCTTTGCTGACCTTAGTGGTATGTCCTGTGACTTGAATAGTCTATCCTGTTTCTTTATTTTCCTATGTTTCTTATATTTAGTGTTCTTGTTGTTAAGTGCCACTGAGGTGGTTCTGACACATAGTGACCCTGTATAGAGTTTCCGAGGAGCAGCTGGTGAGCTTGAACCACCAAACTTGCAGTTCAAACCAACCTTAAAGTCCAGCTCATTAATCTACAGAGCCACTCCATATTTAATTGTAGGTTAGGGTAAATGGGATCAGACTGCCAGAGAACATTAGAGACCAAGGCACAGGTTCTTACAGGAATTCTTGCAGAATGTTTTCTTTTATATATTAAGTCATATATATACACATATACCCACATATGGACTCCTGATGTGAGCTGTGGGTTAATGCGCTGGACTGCAAAGTCAGTTTGAACCACAAGGGCAGTGGTTCAAGCTCACCCACCACTCCTTGGAAACCCTATACAGGGTCGCTATGAGTTGGAACCAACTTGACAGCACTTAACAGCAAAACAACAAACCCGCACATATCACAGAGTTTTCCATGATTGTTAAAATGCTAATTAGCCTTGCAGAGTTTTTAGATCTGTCAAATTAATATAAAACATTTCTACAATGAATGACTATCCTCTATTTTACCTCAAAAACAGAATTTATAACAAGCAAACTGTTAGTTATAAGTGAATTCTGAAAAAAATATACTGAATTTTTCTTTCACATACAAATATTCCCTGTAGTTTTGTTGTTATTTTATAAATAAAAGCTATCCAGTGTTTATTTGTCATGGGCCCATGTGGGATTCCAGGGCAAATGAGATGTTTATGGAGAACACAGTCTAGCATACCATACTATATTGGCTTACCTCCTTCCATGTGTTAACAATTCATGTTGTGGGTTTTTCAAGATGTGGCAGTTAGATCAAATAAATTTTGAAGCTGTACTGATATTTAAAAAAAAAAAATGTTTCTTAAAACAGCTGGCTGTGTATTGAAGGCAGTATAATAAAGGTATGAATATAAAAAATATGGTCCTTCCATTGAGTATCCTAGCCTTCATATGATAAGCATACATAGAAATATACACCCATGCATATATATATATATGCCAAAATAAAGCATGTAGCAGATAGTTGCAAGAATAAAAAATGATGGTTAATTGACTTCATTATTTCTGAAATCTTTGACAATCAAGCCATTATAATAATTTTCATGTCCCAAAATGAATATAATATTGTTTTTTCCTTATACTTTGCATTTTCAATAATAAGTTTTAAGTCTTACATGTGCTCAGTATTTATCTAAGCTTAATATAATTGGTTAGCATTTTGAACATACATACATGGTTACTATTTCTTCATTCTGGAAAGCACACTATGGAAGACAGCATTTAAAATAACTGTGGACAGTAAAGGAAAATATAATTAAAAGTAAGATTCTCACTGGAAAAAACTAATTTCAGTTAGCTATTTTCACAAAATGATTTGAAAGGATTTTCTTTAAGACAGCAAAAAAATACCCCCCGAAAATGAGCGCTGGATCTTTTCCAATCTTTTACCCAAATGTAATCAACTATTCATCATTCAAGTATTGAAATGTAGAAAAATCTAAGAAATTTGTTTTAATAGTTCAGTCCTTTTTGAATTATACATAAAAGGTAACAAAATTCTCCAATAGATAGACAGATGGTTCTAGAAGGTCCCTGTCATAAAGAAATGCTTTCCTAATTTGATAAAATTCAAAACCTTTACTTTTTTAAAAAAAATGAGTTGATTTCCCATTGATGAAATTATTGCTATTTGTTTCTGTCTTTCTTAATTGCAGAGCACATTCAGAAAATGAAGGTACACCTTTACCATCTGCTGATTCCTGTATCAGTCCTACAAAAATGGATTTATCATATAGTAAAACTGCTAAACAATGTCTAGAAGAAATTTCTGGTAAGTAATTAGACTGATATGCAGGTCAAAGTTAAGAATTCTTATAATCTTTATTTTTATATTAAATCATATTTTTACTGTAACATCTTTTCTTATATAAAAATGGACTCTGTGTATCTTAACCAAATCCAGACTGAAGCAAAGGCACTGCCCTGAAGCTATTCTGACTGAGAGGGCCCCTTCAGCACAGAGTAGAACTGCCCCATGACGTTCCCAAGGCTGTAACCTTCATGGAAGTAGACTTCCATCTCTTGCTCCCATTGAATGGCTTATGGATTTAACTCACTAACCATTTGGTTCACAGCCAAGCACTTCAACCACTGTGCTCCCAGGACCCTTACATCTTATACACCAGAGATTATTAAACTCTTTTGCTGTTGTGCTTCAGATGATCTTTTTATAGAAAATAGTAGTACTTTCATTAGTTGATAGTTGAAGTCTATATTTCCTTTAGTCAAGTTGATCATACATATTTGAAGCAAACTGGAGAACATCTTAATAAGTCAATCCTTAAATATATTAAGCAGTTGAAAATATATAGATGATAAGATGTTAATTTAAGTTTTCCATAGCTAATAATCTAAACCTTGGTATCCTTGTGTGGTGCTGTTGGATATGCACTGAACTGTTAACCACAAGGTTGGCTGTTCAAATCCACCAGCTGCTCCTCAAAAACCCCAAACTGGATGCTGTGAGTTGGAACCAACTTGATGGCACTTAACATTTTCAGGAGATGCTAAAGAGCTTTTTAGCAAAAGGAGGCATCAGGGCACAATGACTAAAGTGCTCAGTTGTTAACCCAAACATTGGCAACTTAAATCCAGCCACTGTACTGGATAAAGATGCAGCAGTAGCAATCTGCTTCTGTTACCATATATACCCTTGGAAACTATGGGGCAGTTCTACTCTGTCTACAGATTCACTGTTAGTCAAATTCATTTGATGGCAGTGGGTTAAGGAGAGAGAGCATATAAGAACATTTTATCAGTTTCTAAGTGGTTATGAGTCTGGCTGCTAACCTCAAGGTCAGCATTTCAAAACTACCATCCATTCTGTGGGAAAAAGATGAGACTTTCTGCTCCCATAAAGATTTACACTCTCAGAAACCCTGTGCAGGGACACTGTGAGTCAGAAATGACTCCATGGGACACCACCACCACCACCACCACCATGTATAAGAATGGAGTCCTGGTGTGGTACTGTAGGATAAGTACTGTACTGCTAACCCCAAGGTCGGAAGTTCAAACTCACCAGCTGTTTCTTAGAAAACTTGTACTGGGTCACTATGAGTCAGAACTGACTCAATGTCAATTAACAAGTATAAGAATGCATACAATTTGAATTCTTTCTGTTATTACAGTAAACTCTTACCTGTTTTTGTTAAGTGCCACTGATTTCAGTTTCAACTCATAGCGAACCTGTATAGGGTTTCCAAGGAGTGGAAGTGAGTTTGAACTGCCTACCTTGTGGTTCAAACTGATCCTGTGATCTAGTGCTTTATCCTACAGTGCTACACCAGGACTCCAAGTTTTACCTTGTTATATTGTTGTTAAGTGCCGTTGAGTCAGTTCTGACCCATAGCAACCCTGTATAGGGTTTCCGAGGAGTGACTGGTAAGCTTGAACTGCCGACCTTGCAGTTCAAACGGCTTTGCAGTCTGGCACATTAACCCACAATGCCAACACCTAGTCCGTGTGTATTCACAGCCACATCCAAGGATAAAACTAAACAAAATCAGAACTAGATAAACAAAAACCATGAAAGAACTATTGCTTTCAAGTATAGCTATAGTACACCAAGGATTCAAAGTATTGTTCATAAGCTCTTGAAAGTAACTATATCACAAATCTAGGTGTGAATAAACTCTCCCATTAAGACAAGCCTAACTAGCCTTTACTGCAGTGCCCACCAGTGGGTATTGACAATGATAGAAACCATCACAAGGGTACCTTTAGGAGTTTTATCAGTGACATCATTAGGCACCAGAAGTTTCATGTGAAGATTACAAGAAAAGCCCAGTGCAGGAAAAGAGTGGTAGTCACGGTGGTTGTAGCAGTCCTGCTGTAGCACTGTGGATTAATGCACTAAACTGCAAGGTCAGTTTGAATCACAAGGTCAGCAGTTCAAGCTCACCAGCTAGCTGCTCCTTGGAAACCCCATAAAGGGCTGCTGTGAGTTGGAATCGACTCAATGACACTTAACACCAACAGTGGTGGCTTGTGCCATAGAGTCAGTTTAGACTCACACCCTTATAGGGTTTCTGAGACTGCAGGAAACTGGTAGAAATGGTTAATGTCATGATGTAGCTAGCTATGGAATGGTATTTGTACATTCTTCAGAATACTTGAGGATAACGATCTGTATGGTTTTCTCATAGCCCCAGGTAATCTCACATCCAGGATGATGCTGTGTGTCTTTATTGTGACCAGATAGTTTATAAACCTATTGTGTCCTGAGGAAACATATGCTTCACGTATTTTATTACACATGAATGCTTTCAATTAGTATAATTATACCCATAAAATACTGGAGCTCAAATCTGTAGAAGTAAATGAATGTAGAACAGTTTGAAGTGTAATGTTTTTATGAATTTCACAAAGGAACATTGTTTTTCTGAAATTAATATTTCTGATTATATAAATAATCCATATTTTAGTTTTCTATAGTTTTATCTCAACTGTAATCCAATTAGTTTTTCATAGTCCCAGTTAATATTGCATGTTCATATAATGTTGACAGATTATTCAAAAGTGAAATGTAAACTAGATTGCTGTTGCTGTTGTTAGGTGCCATCAAGTTAGTTCTGACTCTTAGTGACCCTATGCAAACGGAACAAAACCTGCCTGGTCCTGCTTCTTCCTCACAGTTGTTGTAATGCTTGAGCCTATTGCTGCTATCACTGGGCCAATCCATCTAATTGAGGATCTTCCTCTTTTGGGCTATCCCTCCACTTTAGCAAAGAGGAGGGACTGGTCCCTTCTGTTGTTGTTGTTGTTGTTAGGTGCCATCAAGTTGGTACTGACTCATAGTGACCTTATGGACAACAGAATGAAACACAGCCCAATCCTGGGTCAACCTCACAATTGTTGCCA
>NW_006408905.1:1978805-2045627 GCF_000296735.1 Chrysochloris asiatica
CTGTTGTATATAGGGTCACTATGAGTCAGAACTGACTTCAAAGCACCTAACAACAGTCATTTTGAATAAACAAAGATCATGAGGATTAAGTGTATATACAAACATACAGTATAAGAACGAATGCATAATAATAGAATAACCCTATAAAAGGATAAGCCTGTCATAAACATAGCTCATGAATTTTTCCCATTTTAATGATTGCTTCTTTTTCTTTGATTGTTCATTACTTCCTTTTCTATATCTTTTTGCCACCAATCTCCTTCTTTCTTATTTTCTGTTGGTACATTCTGGCTATGAGAAATGACACATGCCTTTTATTTTGTTAAATTTATTGCTTAGCACTAGTTTAGACAGGCCATAAAACATTCTGTCAAATATAATATGAGATGTATAAAGAAAAATGTTCTAGGAATTGGACAAAATGAATTGTGTCCTTTATCCTGTGTTATTTATCTATTAAAATATCTCCTCAGATTTCTTCTATTTGAGGTGACTATGGTCTTGGAGTCTTATTTCGGTACTGTGGATTAATGCACTGGACTGTAAAGCCAGCAGTTCAAGCTCACCAGCTGCTCCTAAGAAACCCTATATAGTTTAAACCACCTTGATGGCACTAGTCAACAACAAAATGAATTAACTTTGCTCTAAAGAGTTTGTAAGAGCTTAATAGAACATCCGATGTGTATGTCATCACAAAAGATTGGTGAAAGTCTAATATGTAAAGAAATCAAGGAATAATTCAAGAAGACACAACTTCACTGAAAGCAATTTGAAACACTTCTACTTACCTTACTATTTTTATTAATTTCTTTCTTTGAAAGTGGCCAGTTTTCCTGAATTCATTGGAATCTTTGTATCTCACTTGTTTTATGTAACTCAGAATTTCACAGTTGAAAATGCTATTGATGTTGTCAAAGTCCTACTACGGATAATTGATGTGGGAATCTCAGTAGGGAGCAATTCATTGTTAGACTGCCCAAGTAAACTTCATGATACAGAGCTTTGTTGGAATTATTCATGACAAGGGTAGATCCAGGTTTGCGAATGTTTTTTAGCTGATAAAATTTGTGGAATCCTGTTTAAGAAAAAATAAACACAAATTAAACATACAAATTTTGTAGAGGTCCTTGGAAGATGGATATCCAGAAAAGGATGGGATCTGCAGCTTAAGCCCCATTTATCTCACTGTAAGCTGAGCTTGGTTTCCTGGTGTAATTTTGCCTGACTAGTATCCATTGCCCATCTGCTGATAATAGAATTTTGATTTTCTCTGGGGATCTGCAGCCCCATCCCTTTTTGTCATTGTGGTTCAAGTGAAATTGACCTAAACACAGCCAATCAGAACAGCCCATTCCCTTGACACCAGTGACTCTTTCAAGAGTGAACATGTGACTCAATGCATTTCAACTGGAACAGGTTAGAATCAATATCAGAACTTTTCCTGAGACTATTGTGAAAGAGAAGCTCTCTTTTTCCACTACATCTGAAGCTAATAAATAGAAAGTTTAGAGCTGCTGGAAGCTATCTTCATCCTCAATTGGAACAAATGGGAAAAATAGGATGGAGAGCAGGAGAAACTTACCCCAAATTCACTAGAGGACATTTCTGAACCCATGATCAAGCTGTGTGTGAAACTGTACATTCTCTACTCTCTGCACTTTTGATTTACATTGCTGTGGGAAAGAGAAGTCCCTTTTTGGTGCACAAACAGGTGTGAAAAATGTCCTTGCTTACATGACATGTAAAGATTTGAGATACTGTTGAAGAACAAAGATGAAGGATTCTTACTGGAGAGAAAATTTGTTAAGACTCTTAGCTTGCTTAAATTTTCAGTGTGCACTATTTCACATTCAGTTACAAAAATTATCTGTGACTAAATGGTTGTGATAGTTCAAAGTATAGTTAAGTTGTAGTTAGATGTGTATCAGAAACACTCAATAAAATGGCATACTGGGAAAAACTTAAATACCTTTACAAAGATTTGGAGATTTTTAGAAACCTTTAAGCACATCCCTCAATTCTCCTTTGTCATCATGCTCTTGTGGAGGACACCTAGTGGTATTTACCAGAGGTGATTACTTTTAGTAATTATCATAGTCAGGTGTAATATATAATTCAAGCTACAATAAGTAACTGAGCTTTTGGTTTCCAACCTATCATCTAAGATTTATTCGGTGCTTTCAGTAGTAAAAGATTAGCTGTTTGGGGGCAGCTTTTCGTGCTTTGACTTGGTTCACATTCATTTACACAAAGAAGTCTGGTGTCGGACGCTATTTCCTTTCTTTATATGGTAAGACATTCTCCCAAGTGTGAAGAGAGTTTACTCTCCCCTCTCCTTCACTCACGCATGATTTGACAAAATTTTAGATTATGTTTCCTCTATGTAGATTTACACTTGCCCCATACTTTTTTTTTTTTTTTTGCATAAGACTGTCTACCAACATTCATAACATTTGTTTTATGCACTTCTTAACCTTTATCTAGAATTTATATTCAACTGATAAATGGTAATTTATGTTTTACTGATTCAATATCAGTGAAGTTGGCATATTATTTGTAAAAGACTAGAATTAAAATAGAATAAGTTCAGAAAATAATTTTAGAAGTGAGACTTAGATTAATCAGAGGGACAAGCAGGAGGGTTGCATGTGTTTTTTTTTTTTGTTTTGTTTTACTCATCAGATTTTGTATTACGTAATAAATATCTGGCATTTAAGACCTTTGTAAATGATCATTTATATGGCCTTTTTTTTTCTTCTAAAATCTGTATAAGTATCAAGAAGATGAAACTCAGATCATTCAAATCAGGTTAGATCATTTACTTAAATAACCATTTTCTAATTATATAGGTTAAACTCCAAAACCAAATCCATGCTATTCATTGTATTTGGGCTCGCTGCTCCCCCATCCATGTTGGGATTCTCAGTTTAAGTCCTTGCATCTTTCTCAAATATGTGTATTAATGAACTCAAAATGCTCCTTTTATTAACATTATAGTTAGGTTTTGGCATATTTAGAGTGATCTAAATATTGAGTTCTAGTTGGACATTTATCTCCTTTGCAGTGAGGCATCCACCTCCATTTGTGTAACACACATTCATTTATATTTGTGAATATACGTAAGTATGTTTATATCCATGTGAGAGGTTTTTAAAAATTTCAGGTGAACTATCCATTAACTTTGAATTCAATTATCCCTGACCTTTTTAAAGTCTTCTTATATATGAGTACTTACCTAAAGCAAGCAAAGATGTTGTTGTTAAGTGCTGCCAAGTCGATTCCAACAACAACCCTGTTTAGAGTTTCCAAGGAGCAGCTGGTGAGCTTGAACCACTAACCTTGCAGTTCAAACGACTTTGCAGTCTCATGCATTAGCCCATAGTGCCACACCAGGCCTCCATAAAGCAAGCAAAGATAGCTGCATCTAAAAAGTAATAAATGGTTCTTGAATACTTCTGTTCAGAATAAGACAAAGGACTGATATATTTCCAATGGAAAAACTGCTGTAACTACAAGTTGACAATAATATCATCAAAGAGACAAACCACATCCTATGGTTTTTTGTTTTTTTTTTCTGTGACGGGACTTCTTAAAAATATATGCAGTCTGTGGAGGGGGTTGTAACCATGGCAATGAAAAGATATATGATAGAATGAATGTAAAACTAATGTTCTCCCATGTAAACTATCACATAATTCACAATAAAACATTAAAATATATATATATATGCAGTCTGTCTCTACAAGCCTTACTGGCTCCATTGAACTTGGCCCATCCCTACCTAGATTCAAAAGAATGGTATTAAATCAGCCTGGGGCCAATGTAATGTAAGTGGAAGCTGGTATGAGCAGAAGCTTTAAGAACTATTCTTTGGTATGCTTCCCTTGTTTCCAATGGCCATGACTGCACCATTTCTGACTGTTCAAAGCCATACTTGGAAGATGGTTTTGCATAGAGCCTCCAAAAGTTCACAAACTTGAAAACTGTGAAAACGTTCTATTCTGCACACAAGAGGTCACCATGAGTCAGAATCTATGTGATTACTGTTAACAACAGCAACTATGCTGTGGGTTAATGCACCAGACTGCAAAGCCGTTCGAACTGCAAGGTCGACGGTACAAGCTTACCAGCTGCTCCTTGGAAACCCTATATGGGGTGGCTATGGGTCAGAACCGACTCAATGGTATGTCGCAAAACAACAACAATAATAGCCTATAAACACTAGATACCAGTAAGACCCCCTTTTGTTAGTGTGACATCCCAAAATGCCTCTGTTGTTTTTAAGTGCCACTGAATCAGTTCTGACTCATAACAACTCTGTATAGGATTTTCAATGAGCAGCTAGTGGGTGAGAGCCACCAACCTTGCGATTAACAACCCAATGCTTATCACACAACATCACACCAGGACGCCAAATGTTTCTAGACATGCCAAATTCCCTTTAGGGAAAAAGTCACCCCAGTTGAAAGCCACTAGTCTTAGATTGAGCAATTCTGAAAGCATTGTACCAGTGTTTTCAGGGGCTAGAAATCCTTCCCTTACCTACTGAATCAGGACATAATCCAGCAATCTGTGTTCTAATATGCCTTCCATGGAGAATTAATGTATAACAATTGAGAACATTTGGTCTGAGCTGACTAATAACAAATTCCAATGTATAGGGAGAAGACTTAATTATTGCTTTCATTTGCTGATGTATAAGGTTATGGCTTTTGAGCTAGAGTGTTAGAGTTCCCTTTTTGAAAATTTGTGAGATTTTCGAGTGCACAACTGTATATTAATGTTACACGTGTCAAACAAATTGATGTCATAGTTTCTAAACATTTTACTACATCCACATAACCTAGTGATTCACTGCACTGCAATAATTTTAAATGAAGGGGGGAAAAAAAACTGTCCACAGAACTATTCTTAAAAATCCAATAGTCTTAGTCTTTTAAAAAATTACAATAAAATATTTTAAAAAATTACTTTACAAAACTGTAGTTTTAAAATTCACCATTAGTACCTTCATTTTACTTAAGACAATGCAATTTATGTTTGGATAATAAGTAATTTAGAATAATTATTTATACTTCACAGGTTCATAACAAATTTTGCCTCAAATAATTGCTGTGCTTGAGTAAATAATTTTGATTCCTTTTAGCTATCTGTAAAATGGATCTAGATAAGATCTGCCAGAGCTGGGAGATTTAGTGAAGAGCTAACTTTACCAAGTGATTATCTTATGTAAAGGCATGTTGCTTTTGTTCTAACTGCCATCCAGTTGGTTCTGACTGATGGGGACCTTGCATTGGGTTTCCAAGGAGCAGCTGGTGGGTTTGAGCCACTAACCCAGTGGTTAGCATTCCAGTGCTTACCCTATAGCATATTATAATATTAATGTATGTAATTAAGAATTCTATACTTCCCCAGAGGGAATTAGTAGAATGAAATGAAATTCAGAATTAATTTTACCATGTTGTTGTTGTTGTTATGTGCCGTGGAGTAAGTTCCGACTCATAGCGACCCTGTACAGGGTTTCTGAGGCTGTAAATCTTTACAGGAGGCAGAAAGTCTCATCTTTCTCCCGCGGAACAGCTAGTAGTTTTGAACTGCGGTTCGCAGCCGGATTCATAACCACTACACTATAATAGTTCTGAAACTGATAATAATTTATATATAATTTTGAATTGTATTTATTTCTCCATTTCCCCCTTTGTATTAAGGATTTTTTGTGAACATAAAATCCTCAAAAGTTGTTCTTCAACTTGTCTTTTAATGTCATTGGTGCATATGACCTATGGTGTTGTTAAGTGTCATTGTTGTTCTTAAGTGCCCATAGAGAGATCCTGTATAGGGATTCTGCGGAGCACCTAGTAGATTTGAATCACCAGCCTTGCAGCACAAACTGACCTTGAGGTCCACCGCATTATCCCACAGCACCACATCAGGACACCACTATCAGTTCCAACTCATAGCAACCCTGAGGGACAGTTGTTGGAATTGAACAATCTACATTGTGGTTAGCCATCCAGTGTTTATCCTACAGTACCACACCAGGACTCTATATGATCTATATCATACCTGATGTTTGTTTTCAAAAGTTTTCTTAAAATCTGAATTTCAAGATGGTAGTTTAGTGAAACTTATCTTATAGCTTTATTAAAGTATTATAAATAAAGCTGATTATGCTATGAAAGGTTTATGCAGTAGATTTAGAAAAATACTCATTATCAAAATAGGTATTGTGAATTTTGTGTTTTAAGTGACATCATTGTATTCTACATGCTTGGTCATAATCTCCCAATTGCATACTTTGAGTCTAAAGCATATTGAGGGGAAACCATTTTTTGCTGTTTTTTTAATGGAAAGAAGAAATAAATCTTGATTTTAGTTGTTGTATTAAGGTTTGTTAAATAGCTTCAGAATCAAAAACACCTAAATTTGTACCTTAAAAAAATGAGATACAGTGTTTCCCTTGAAAGTGTTATCTGTCAGTGGGTGGAGGGTGTCATGCTCTGTGTTTTAGATCCTTTGCACTCTTGAATTTGATTTGTGCTTTTGCATCACAAGTCCCAACATCCAGAAGGCAAATCTGCCTGCTTCAGCTGCCAGCAGCTATAGAGAATTAGTCTGTCGTTCTTGGCATCGGAGAATGTGTGTGAGTGTGAGAGTGTCTGTGCCCCTATCTGAGGTTGAGTGGCTGAGAGTGATTCCTGTGTACATAGGGTTAATAGTGTAGCATCTCATCCAGGCTTGGCTCTGAAACCTGTGGCATTCTAGGCTGGACAGCCGCTGCTTCAGAGCCTCTGTTTTAATTTAGCAGTATGTTTGCTGCCATGGCAGCCAGCAGCAGCCACTGCAGCAGCAAGAAAGAACCATAGATCTGAGAATGCAGGTGGAATACTAAAATGCAAGCGACTCGTGCAGGGCTGGGCTTCCGAGCTTAATTTCTGCTCTTATTGGACTCTGACACGGAGGCTGTACTTGCTACACGGTGTCAGCTCATCTGGAGTAAAGGGCTGCGGACCTAGATCACTCAAGGACTGGTTAGAGGAGATGTTTTAAAAGGCAAGAGCCATTCCTGGAGCTTCGTTCCCTTTCATTTCGGAACACAGAAGCAGTAAAGAGAAATGTGGACCCATCATCCTGCTAAGACATGTGATTGGATAAAAAAGGGAAAACATAGTTGGCTTCCTGTGTTACTTTTCAGCTGGAGCAGAATCTTTGGTGAACACTTTCTTACTTCAGATATATTGAAGCTAAATATTTGTAAGTACTGCTGATTAGTGAAATGATGTAGCAAGCTAAAGTGTGGGCCATTTTATGTACCATATCTACAGAACCTTATGAGAGCTTGGCCTTTTATTGAACTGCATGTTTTAATTAAAACCAGGGGGACTAGTTGAGATATCAGTTAAAATGACAATATAATGTCCAGTTGAAAAGCTGAAGCTACTAGAAGAGCTATGCAGCGCCCTGCTGAACTCTCTGTGTTTAAGTCCAAAGATGTAAGGAGAAAGGGAGCTTGCCTTCAGAAACAAAAGTCTTTAACCAATCTCACCCTCACCAGCGAAGGGGAGAGAAGACCCACTGTGCGCATTTCCAACTGGTTTGGAAATGCTGCAAAAGCCAGCCAGAGAGAATCTCACTATGAAGACAGGTGCTCCTCGCTGCCCAGATTTCTCTCCAGGTCTGCACAGTCCCTGTATCACACCAGTAGCCCCGGGGCTTGGACCCTCCTGCCTGCCGTAGGCAGTCAGTTGGGCGGAGAGGGCTCAGAGGAGTGGTCTGCAAGCAAAGGTGTAGAAGGTGAGAGCGATGAAGAGAGCAAGTCTGAAGATGAAACTGTGTCCTCCAAGCTAAGCAGCATTGGCAGAAGCTGGGCCCAGGAGGAGGGAGAAAGCTGTCTACGGGAAGGGACTGCTCATCTAGATGAGGATGTTATCCTTACAATGCTGGGCGACCTGGAGCAGGCCCTTTACCCTGACTTATTGGGTAAGTCAGGTTTGCTTCTCAAAGTATTTATGATATTTTAAGAAGTTGCACATTTACATTAGCCAAGTACCTTCCATTGTGCAGACTGATTTTTTTTTTTTTTAATCTTTTTAATTCTTAAGATTGTTATCTTTCTAAAACTAAATTCATTAGAGGAAGAGTTATAAAGTGTACTTGGAAAAAGTAAACTGCAGTGATTTCCTGTTGAGTTGATCGTCTTAAGGCCCTGTATATTTTAGATACCTATTAAAAAGGGTTAGCACTTTAAAACACCATGCAGGTTTTTTTCAAATTAGTCATGAATGGAGACTATTCAACTTTCTTCAAGGTGACTTCCCCATAAATATGGAATGAAAAATGAAGAGTTCTGCTGGTAAATTTTCTGTGTATTTGAGTTTTTTCTGTTTTGCTCGTGGTACTGAAATATGAGTAGATGGCCCTTGTTTATAATTCAGTGCCAAGCACATAGCATTCTAGTAACACTTTCAGAAATACAGATGTCTCTTCTGCCAGTATTACTCTTTTATGGGGCTGGCGGTGTATGTTATTTGACAAAAAATGTTTCTGAGTGTGAACATTGTAACTACTTAAGCTACTAAATATATAACTGTCATCTGTTTTCATGCTTTACACACTAGGCCTTTTTGATAACATGAGTGGCAGTAATAACTTCTGATATAATCTTTAATTAACAAGGTTTGAAGATGTTGGAAGTTAGTAACTTTATAATAACTCTTGAAATGTTAGCTTTACCACCTGTCCAAGTAGATGAAATTAATAGATTATATTTCTAAATAGTAAGGGATATTTACATCACAAGGTCCCTTTTCCAAAAATCCATAATGATTGAGCCATTGACAGCATTGTATTTTATGTCACCGTATATTTTAATTAAAAACTCCATAGGGTTCCATAAATTCAAAAGACTTAAACCAAGCCAGGGATCTCTTTGTTGTTTCTCCATACAGCATATGCTAAATACACATTTATTTTTATTCTTTATGTAGACTCCTGTTATATAGTGTTTTATGAGATTGTCTAGAATGCTTTAGTGAATCAGCTTTAGAAAAAGGAAGCTTAGAGAGATAGCAGAGGCAGATATTGCTCAATGTTTTATATCAGTTGGCTTTACAAGTGTAATGTTTCCACAGTTGTTGGAATAATGACTCTAACTCCGAATGTACTAGGTGCTCAGCCACTGAAGATTTACTTCTTCACCATTGTGTGATTCCTGTGATTAACTGCCTTTCATAAAGAGCTGTATGCAGTACAAAGGCAAGAGAGGGAATGTTATTCCTAATGAATCTTTTTCCTTCTTTCTTTTTGGTCCTCTGGAACTATAGAATCAAACGATATTCACCTTTTCCCTTTAAAATTGTGGGGTTAATTTTGTTCCAAATATCTCTTAAATAAACGTTTTAAAAGCTATGCCCAGAGCGCAATCCCCTGACAGTAGCTGTTGGTTGCTCTGTTAAATTATAGCATGCTGTGGGTGGGCGTAGATATGACACATGCCTTTTTGTGCATAAGTAACTTCAGCGTTACTGTCAGAGGGTAGTCTCTCAATAGAAACTGCTATTCATGGTTTTTAAACTTAGTATCTGCTTTTGTCTTCTATTTAAGAGGATTTTTTTCCCCTCTAAGTCAGAATTTAAAATGTAAATAAGGAAGTAAGGGATGAGTTTATTTAAATATCTATGATATTAATAGCCGTAGCTCAGAATAATGAAGCATAACAACACAATTCCCTAAACAATAATGCATGTTAAGTTTGGGAAGATATCCAAGCCCATCATGCACAGGAATATCAATATCCCTGCCACGTGCTGGACTAGATTCTACTTCTCAAAATGGCCTCTTCCAAGTTAGTTTTCAGGCAGGTTTCTTTGAGTTTAACTCTTTACCCTGGAATTCTTTAATAATTCAGACATACTAGGATTCTACTATAATTATATTTAAGAGTATTTAAAAGCTGTCAGCTGTAGTTTTGTTATCGTTTCCCCAAAGCATCTGGATGACATATTTTATCAAAAACAAAGTTGTGATCATTCACAAAACTAGAGTTATTTTTCAGAACAAATCAGGCAGCTCTATTATAGATGGTGGTGATGGTTGTGTGCCAAGGAATCAGTTCTGACTCATACCAACCATGTATATGATTTCAGAGGCTGTAAATCTTTACTGGAGCAGAAAGTCTCATCTTTCTCCCATGGAACAGCTGGTAGTTTCAAACTGCTGACCTTGACATTAGCAGCCTAACTTGTAATCACTACACATTACCAGATCACCTTCTATTGTAGATAATACCTTTTAATTTGAATGGTGTAGAGTACACAATTCCTGGTGAATCAAGTTCATTCATATGTAACTTCATTTCATACTGAAACATGACAGTGCTGGAATTGTGTAATGTGTAATGTTAACTACATTAATCAAGGCCTAAAATATAGGAGCAAGACCATACATATCAATCTGTATATCTGTCACTAAGTAATGACGTAGAAAACTAAAGAGTGTTATTCTGTGCTCTACCCATAGAAAAGATCAGGCAGACAGTGATAAAGCAGTTTGTAGTATTTTAAAAACTCAAGTGAATTTCAGTATATACCACTCTGACAAATGTGTGGAAACTGTCCTATTGTATCTCACACATAGAAATTCTTCTACAGGAATAATAATGGACTGAAATTATACAAGTGAGAGAAGATACATTTTTGTTATTAAATAGCATTTTCAAATGTAATCTTATGCTAACTTCTATTTGTGCTTTTATATGTACCTTTCAATTATATGTGTGTGTTTTTTTCCAAAACAAACAAATGAAAATGAATCATTTGAATACAAATCTATTTTATCTTCAAACTCTGAAATATTTGGGGTCTTTGTACAGTTTTGCCTTACCTTTCATGGTTCATTGAAAACATTAAGTGTAATAAATTTTGAGTTGACTATCACTGTGACATAGATGAAACATGAAATATGTTTTGCTCAATGAGTTTTTTTTTTAAGTTTTTATTGTAAATTGAGTGATAGTTTACATGGAAGAACATCGGTTTTACATTCATCATTTCATTGCAATGATTACAGTCTCCCCCATGCATCATCATTCAATATATTTTTGCTTCTATTCCCTCTGTTGTTTGGTTTTTTGGAGGGTGTGGGGCTGGGGGAGAGGATGTACTTAATTACTCAGGAATATATAATAATTTAAACAACCAAAGGGTACATTGTGCAAGCCTGGCTTCTGGCCACCATTACCTGGTTGCCAGCACACAGGCTTTTCGAATATATTTTGATTTTTAATGGTTTTATTGGGAATTTTGTGATCATCTACATGGGAGAACATTAGTTTTACATTCATCCTATTGCATATTGTTTCACTGCCATGGTTACAATCCCCTCCATACATCATCAACCAACCAAAGTGTACACCCTGCAAGCAAGCCCCCGGTCGTCAGCACACAGCCCCTTTCCCTCTCTAGGTCTAGAGTCCCCACCCGCTCCATCTTCCATGTCATCATCTCTGCCTCCATCTCTGGCATCACTCTTTTTCTGGGTAGGGTCCAATTCCACTCTTCTCCATTGATGGTCCCAGGGACGGCAAAGTCAATCACTTCCCTCCTTTTGCTACAAAACGTCTACCTTTACATTTCCAACACTCACAGTCAGTCCTGATAACAATTATTCACTATTGTACCACAAGAGACCTACCCCATCTCCTTTCATCAGCCCCGCCCAGACACATTGGATACTACTCAATGGAGATTCTACCTTCCTCCACGCCCCCTGGATCTAGGCTCCCTCTTGAAAGCTTGTAAGCCAGTCACTTCTTACCTTTGAAGCCCCCCCCATTTTAGGTAGCAAATGTCCAAGTTGCCCATCCCTGTCTACTCTGTGTATGGAGGGGGTGGGAATGATCCTCGCTGAAAAGATTTGTTTCATCTTATGAGCTACTGCATCCATAGTTGTAGGTCAAGTTCATCAAATTGTATCAGATTACTCTTTGTTTCCTCTTTTTTCTTCTTCTAGTTAAGCTCTGATCATCCAGTCATCGGATCCAGGTCAAGTGGGTATTATCTATAAGTGTGGGTGTTCTTATGCATACGCTCTCTCTTCTTATCAGATGGACACTTCACTCTCCACTCTAGTCCTCTGTGGCTATGTTAGTTAGTTAGTTAGTATGTTAGTTAGTTAGCTAGCTAGTTAGTTAGTTAGTTAGTTAGTTAGTTAGTTAGTTAGTGAAACCAAATGTCTGTACTTAACAAGTTCTTAAAGTTAATGTAAAGGAAAGATACTGAAAATTAATACCATTAATATTATTCCAGTTAGCAAGTGTTTGAGATATAGCTTGAGTACAACTTGAAAACTTTCAAGAAAAATGTATATTCTAAAGATAGGGAAAATGTATATTCTAAAGACTTGTATAAGCTCAATGACTTGTGTCTGCACCATCCCTAAAAAAACGGAAGATCTTCTAAATACTCTCCTCTCAATGGCTTCTAGCTATCTTTTAGAATTGAAGGCTGGAGTCCTGGTGTGGCTCTGTGGGTTAATGAGCCAGACTGCAAAGCCATTTGAGCTGCAAGGTCGGCAGTTCAAGCTCACCAGTCACTCCTCGGAAACCCTATACAGGGTCACTATGGGTCGGAACCTACTCGACAGCACTTAACAACAACAACAACAACTCTGATAGTAGTGGTTAGGAATTGGACTGCTAACCTCAAGGTCAGCAGTTTGAAACTACCAGCAGTTTGAAATACCATATGTATTCGTATGAAATGAATATGATTGTAATCATTGCAATGATTACAATTGCCTGCATGCTTCATCATTGAACAGTGTTTGCTTCTATTCCTTCTGGGTTTTTTTGTTTGTTTATTTGTTTTTGGATGTGCACCAGAACACTCAGGAATATACAATCATTCAAACATACAAACAGCCAAATGGCACACCCTGCAAGCCTGAACCCAGGCCGCCAGCATACATCCCCTCTCCTTCCATCAGTCTAGAGTCCTCAGCTGCTCTGTCTCTCCATGTCATTATCTCCGCCTCCATCTCTGGCATCACCACTTCTCTGGGTAGGGTCCCACACTCCACTCCTGCTCTTCTCCCTTGATGGTCCTGGGGTCCTCCGCTCCAGGGCTGTAAGAATGACTACTCAGCCTCTCTTTTCATTTAATGATACTCATTTCCTACCGTTTAAGAGTTTCCCTACAAAACTGACCCTTATCTTCATAGTTCTATCAAATTATTTAGGAGTGAATGGTAGGTTTCTTTCTAGTAATTTGTCTAATATTTATAATTTCTTATACTTTTATACATGAGGAAAAAGATGAGCAGAACGTCAAGAATGAAGACTGTTAGAATCTCAAGGGTTTTTAATAGACTTAAAAGACTATAAAAAATAGGGGTTGACATCATGCAAAATATTTATGCCATGTGCATGAAAGCAAACAATGTATTGTTCTATTTCTTAAAAATATATTTAAGAGATTTTATAGTATTATAAGATTATCATTAAGTATATATTAATTGTTCAAATAGTTTGAAAGTTAATAGGAAGGAGCTGAAACACTGGCAGCTGAATGGTGGTGGTTTTGATGATCATCGATGACAAGGAATGAGTAAACAAAGTAAAAATGTTTGCCTGAAGAAGACCATAAAGGCATTAGTGGTCATCATCTTCTGCTATTTGAGTGGCTACCATATAAGCACTGGACTGCTAACTACAAGGTCAGCAGTTTAAACGCACCAGCCACTCCTTGGCAACCCTATACAGGGCTGCTATCAGCCAGACGGACTCAATGGCACTTAATAACAACAACAACCACAGTAAAGATGGTTCAGTTGGTGGTTCATTTTGTTTCACAGGACACAGTAGGGCTGCTGAGTGGAAGTCAAAAGGAGGCAAAGTACTCCTGAGAAGTATTTTCACGGTTATATCTGTTTATTATTAGGAAGATCCATCTCAGTCTAGAGAGGGGTAGGTCTTTCTCACTTTGGATGCTTTTATACACAGTTATCACCCAACTTAGATGTCAGTGGCTGAGTGGTAAGACAACACAATCTCCTAAATCCTCACCAATGCTATGATTTTAAATGTTAAATGAGCATATTTGTTATCTATATATTAAAAATCTAGAATGAATGTAAAGGAAGAAAATCAACCAGCTGTATATTTACCTATATTCTTACAACAAGTGATAAATATATAGATTGATTTGTGTATATGGCTATTTTCAGAGTATAATTAAATTTATGTTGGTTTGTTTCTCTTTTCACTTTTCCTTACATCTCAATTTCTTTTCCTTCTGTACCATTTTACCCTCTCCTTTCTTATCCTTCCTTCTTCTTGATCCATCTAATCCCATTTATCTCTTCTTTTTCCTCTTTTTCATTATTGAAATCTGCCATGATTAAGCAGAATGAGAATTGCGCTTCTGCCACTCTCCTGCCATATTCTTTGTATGATCCAGAATCATCAGCTTTCCCTGACCACTGATACAGAAACTGTTACCCAGCCAAGAATAAACTCATTCAGTAGCATTTCTGTTCCGTAATGATAGGTGGTGGCTCTGTAAGGCCGCAGTTGGTAATGCTGTTTGTTTCATGGCCACTAGACATATTGTAGCTGTATATGTCTAAGACTTTACTTGAACTCTAGTGCCATAGAATGAAATAAGGAGTACTGGTGGCACTGTAAGATAAGCATTGGACTGTTAACTGAAAGGTCTAATTTCAGATCCACCGCTGCTCCATGGGAGAAAGAGAAAGCTTCCCATAAATTTTGCAGTCTCAGAAACCCTATATAGGATAATTATGCATTAGAATTGAGTCAGTGGGTGTGAGTTTGGCTTGTTTTTGGTGTACAGAATGAAATAATTTAAAAATCAAGGCACTGGTGGTTGTAAATCTTAATCCTTGAGTGTTATAAAATACTACTTCTTGTTGTTGTTAAGTGCCGTGGAGTCGGTTCCGACTCATAGTGACCCTGTACAGGGTTTCTGAAGCTGTAAATCTTTACGGGAGCAGAAAGCCTCGTCTTTCTCCCGCGGAACCGATAGTAGTTTTGAACTGCTGACTTTGCAGTTGGCAGCCCGACTCGTAACCATTACTCTACCAGAGCTCCTTAAAATACTACTTAGTAGTTATTAATTCTATTTTCAAAATGGCCTTCTATTAGTCCCTAGAGCCCAAATGTATGGTTGCTACATAAGACAAGTTTACCACAACTGTTTTGAATATACTTAGAAAGAGATAATTATTGAAAGATTTTGAATTCAAATCATTTCAGATTTTTAAATTCAGTTCAATAACATGGAGCAGTCTACCGTCTGTTTCCAAGTAACTCTCTTAATTATGCAGCTGTGGAGAAGGTCATAAACCTGAAAACTGTTCATGCAATCATCCCTTCAAAATTATTGCCAGTCATATTATATGGGGTTCTTTCAAATTTACTTCTAAAGAAGAAGAATTATAATTTTCCGATGATAATAGTTACTTGGAATTTGCCTCCCTCTGTTTTCACTTTTAAGAAGAGGAATTTTATTGGGGATTTTAGGGTTTTACGTAAACAATTATTCTCAGGAGAGTAAATGGCATAATATTTACTACTATATAAATGTACATGTATTCACTGTGCTTTTCTAGGTGAGGACCCTGAAACAAGAAGAATGAGAACAGTTAAAAACATTGCAGATTTGAGGCAGAATTTAGAGGAGACTATGTCCAGTCTTCGTGGGACCCAGATAAGCCACAGGTTGTTCTTAATTACATATATCTTTGAGTCAATATTGTTTAAAAAAAACAGTCAAGAGTTTAATGTCTATTAATGACAGAAAAGGAATTTAATAATTAAGTTTCACCATGTTGTATTTGCACTTAAATTTTACCTGGCATACAGCTGGTGAAATTTCTAAAGAATTTTTTTTTGTCTTATCCATCTCTTCTTTGTATGATTTCACATTCAAGCTGAATTAGGTGCTGCAACTATGACAGTAGGATGCAGTTTTATGATGTGAAATACAATTTTCTGTCCCCCTTGGAGAACTTGGCATTGGCAGAGGTCACAGTTGAAATGCTTCTGGTATGGGTGGTAGGGACATTTTCAAATGTAATTGTTACTAATTGCCCAAAGAGCTGTGGTAAGGTCACAGGGGGTATGTTTCATGGGTTTGCTGAGAATAAAATAACATTGTTTTATCTGAATTTAATAATAGCTTACCTTTTAAAAACATAAACCAACAACGTAAACAACAAAGAGAATGACTGCCCCTCCCGACATTGTGGAGGTGATTGGCATATCAAATTAAGCATATAATTTGGCTTTTAAGAGAATGACATGCTTCTAAGAAATGACTCTCAACTGTAGCCTTTCTTGTCTTTATGCATTCTTGGTCATGCCCCCTGGTAAAGCACAGTACAGTGATTTTAACATGTAATTTGACAGCACTCTGGAAACTACATTTGACAGCACTGTGACAACAGAAGTAAATGGAAGGACCATACCCAGCTTGACAAGTCGACCCAGTCCCATGACCTGGAGGCTGGGCCAGGCTTGCCCTAGACTTCAGGCAGGAGATGCACCCTCTCTGGGTGCTGGCTACCCTCGCAGCAGTACCAGCAGATTCATCCACACTGATCCTTCAAGGTTCATGTATACAACACCTCTCCGTCGAGCTGCTGTCTCTCGTCTTGGAAACATGTCACAGATTGACATGAGTGAGAAAGCAAGCAGTGACTTGGACATATCTTCTGAAGTTGATGTGGGTGGATATATGAGTGACGGTGATATCCTTGGAAAAAGTCTCAGGACCGATGACATCAATAGTGGGTGAGTCTCCTGGGTCTCTTAACAGCAGTATATAAAGTAGGAGATGGTTGACTAGGATGCATTAATTGTGAAACGGCCATAGGTTAACTCACTAAAATCATGAGAAAACTGAGGTTATTTGGTTTATTTCAGGTCTTTTCTGCTCATTCATTCATGAAAAGTAAATATGCAATGTTTCTATAAATTCTTCCTTTATAAGCCATTAAATTTTTCTATTGTTACTTTACCAAAATGCCCCAGACCTGTGTTTTTAAAACTGTTTTTCACAGGTTTCTTAAATAACAGATATCTGTAGTGAAGGATGTGGGCAGGAGACATAAGGAGTTGCTAAGCTGCTTGGTTTTTCTTACTTGACTTGTCAGAGCTGTCTGTAGCTGCTTTGAGGAACAAATACTTTCTAGCCTTTTTCCTGTGTGCACTTCCAACTTGAGTGAAAATAATTTTAGAGTTGGGTACTTCAATCTCATTATTCTCCTTAGGTGATCTCAGGTTTTGTGTTTGTGTATTTTCTTTCTGTTTCCTATTGCACTCCCAAAAATGTTGCGGTTGTAAGACTTAGAACATTTTAGAAATTTACAATATTGAGTTGAATCAGAGGATGAATCCCAATGGAAACAGTAAGATATTGTATTAAAACTACTAATACCTATCATTATATTGCCATTATGAGCACGTTCTTTTACCTACTACACTTCTGTTAAGTGCTTTAAAGATAAGTTTCATATAGCTACCCTATTCCAAATAACCTTTTGATAATATCCTTTATCAAATGGGTATTTTAATTTCTGTCTTCCAATAAGGAAACCAAGGCCCAATGGTCCCAAGTGCATAACACTAAGGCCACACTTCCATTACAACTCAGATCAGTCTGACTTAACAACCTTTGCTTTATAACATATGGGAGCACATCTTAATTAACTTTACAATTTTCTTGCTATTGTAGACTTTGACCTACTCCTTGTCCTTAAGTATCCAGTAGTTCAGTGTGAGAAATCCATTCTCCTATATGAATTGCCCTGGTGTGGTACTCAACAGCAGTTCAACCTACCATCACTTTTGGAAACCCTATACAAGGTTGCTATAAGTAGGAATTGATTAAACAGCACATAACAACAAAAACAACATATGTGTTGTCCTTCCGGACCTCATTCATGAAAACTTTGATTTTGACTGGTTATTTTTTTGACAAGATGTAAAATGTTCATGATTGCTGTTGAGCAGATCTATGGCTGTGTGCCGTGGAGTCGGTTCCGACTCAGAGCAACCCTTATAGGATTTCTGAGGCTGTAAATCTCACAGGAACAGATGGCCTCATCTTTCTCCCATGGAACAGCTAGTAGTTTCGATCTGCTGACCTTGTGGTTCGCAGCTCAATTCGTAACCACTACACTACCAGAGCTTCTTGAGCAGATCTATAGTCCTGCTTAAATAACCTATCACTCACCAGTCAATTCCTGATACCCACCTTACTTGAGTTTTGAATTAGGGAGATGTGTTGAGGTTAATTAGGGCAGGAGGTGTGGTGTGTGGCACTGTAGGATAAGCACTCACTCACAAGGTTAGTTTAAACTGCAAAGTCAGGGGTTCAAACTTGGTGGTTTAAACTTACCAGCTGCTCCTTGGAAACATTATACAAATTCGCTGTGAGTTTAAACTGATTTGACGGCCCTTAATAAAACATAACAGGGAAGGAGGGAGTTGAGTGGCTGCAGTTACAGTATATGAATTAATTTCCACTCTGCCTTTTACTATATGTGGATTCACTGGGAGTTTAACTTCTTGAAACTTCTTTTTTTTTCATCTGTAATAAGGATGAAGTCAGGAATGTAGGCAATAATCTTATTTGCATAATATCTTACTATATTTAACTTGGCAGACTTGAAAAACTCAATAACTTTATCATCATCTTCTTTATGATTATGGGTATTATGTATACTAATAATTTAGAATTGTTATTGATCATTCTCGACAATTTTGCCTGTGTTCAAAATCATTGTAAATACAGTGTATTTAACTTTGTCCAGAAGATAACACCCAGTTCAGAGAGTGATGGTAACATGTCATCATTGTTGTTAGGTGTCATCCAATCAGTTCATAGGAGTTGGTAGCGTAGAAGTTTCTAAAGTACAAACTCTCTCCTTCCATCTCTTATGTTTATCTTATTTCTTCTCTCCATTCTCTCTCCTTTCTATTCCCCCTATGTTTTCTGTATATTGTTGTTGTTGTTAAGTGCCATCAAGTCGTTTCCAACCCATAGCAATCCTGCTTAGGATTTCCAAGGAGCAGCTGGTGAGCTTGAACTACCAACTTTGTGGTTCTATTTAAATGTGTGCATATGAATGTATTCATATTTACATTCACTATTCAAAGAAATTTGTATGAATATTTAATTATATATACCCATTATAAATGCATGTCATGTGCAAACACATACATATGGGAGCAGTTTAAATATGGAATCAAGGGAACTCCACAATTCAAAGTATAATATCAAGTGTGTGATGCTGCAGGATAATTCTCGGGAGTACAAGGTCAGTTTGGACCACAAGGTCAGGGGTGCAAACCCACTACCCACTTCTCAGAAACCCTAAAAGGGTCATTAGAGGTCGGAACCGACTCACCAGTGCTTAAAAAACAGCACATAGATAAAAATTAAACTAAGAGTTCAGATGCAGAGGAAATGCTAAATCCCAGCATAAAGTACCAAGGATTGAATGAGGGCAGTATTTGATGTATCTTCCTTGATATAAGTAGTTTAGGAGAGGAAGTATTTTATTAGAGATAAAATTTGTAGTCAAATTATAAAAATTATAAATATTGAAAATATAAACCGCTCAGTTATTGGGACTGAAAATTTTTTTTCAGGATCAGATTACATTAATTCAGTCTTTCCCCATAACTGAGATTTAAAGATAAGAAAAGAGAAGTACTGTCAAATATCATTATGCTAAGAATTTAAATTGTGTGCTACAAACAATGGAAAGCACTGTTATTTTAACTTAGAGAAGACTATCTAAAACTCACAGAGCAGTGCATGATGACTGTGATGATTTTATCAAGACCAGTTTAGAGAGAGCATTCTAAGTGGATAGAGAGGTGACTCCCTGGAGTAAATTCTGAGAGGTGTTGTAAGCATCCAGACCCCAGCTTATAAAGTCAGAATTATGGGCATGGCATTGGTAGAGATGGAAAGAGAGAAAAAGCATTGCTGTGGGAGGTACTGCAAAAGAAAATTTTACAGAAACAATGGCAAACTATTTATGAAGGCTTAAGGGAAGCAAAGTTTTCAAAGTACCCAGATAATATAAACAGGAGACAGGAAAATAAGTAGACCATTAGAAAAATAGGCCAACCAAGAGACGGTTTGTTTGGTTAAGAAGCAGAAAGCAGATATGAGTGTAGCTTTAGAAATGTAGAGCTGAAGAGAGTGAGATATAAAGGCTCGTTGCTGAAAAAGCTAAGATAGTTTGCCGGGTAGAAATAAGAGATTCATCTCATTTAGAAGATAGCAGAAATTGTGGGAGACACAAGGATTCCTGGGAAGGAATGTAGAGAGAGAGAAGAGACAATGAGCTCCAATGTAGACTGTGAAACTGATGAGAGCCAGAACTCAATGGCATTGCATTGTTTTTCTGGATTTAGCAAGTTTTCTGCTTTGACAGGGTGCAGTCTTGCCTCTTAGTGTCTCTCATTTTAATGAAGAATATTTTAAATTTCCTTCTCGGACAGGTTTCCACATTACAAAAGTTATAGCTCTTACAGGTTTTATTGCATGCATGCATATTTGTATGTACTATGAGCAAATAATCGGAGAAGCTGGGTTATATGAAGAAAAATGTGTCATCAGGATTGGAGGAAGACTCATTAACAACCTGCCATATGCAGATGATACAACCCTGCTTGCTGAAAGTAAAGAGGACTTAAAACATTTACTGATGATCAAATAGCACAGCCTTCGGTATGGATTGCATCTTAATGTAAAGAAAACAAAAACCCTCACCACTGGACCAATAAACAACATTCTTATCAATGGAGAAAAGATTGAAGTTGTTAAGGACTTAATTCTTCTTGGATCAACTATCAGCACTCATGGAAGCAGCAGTCAAAAAATCAAACAACATATTGCATTAGGTAAATCTGCTGCACAAGACCTTTTTAAAGTGTCGAAGAGCAAAGATGTCAGCTTGAGGACTTGTGCCTGACCCAAGCCATGGTATTTTCAATAACCTGATATGCATACGAAAGCTGGACAGTGAATAAGCAAGACCATAGAAGAATTGATGTTTTTGAGTTATGTTGTTGGAGGAGAATATTGAAAGTGCCACAGGCTGCCAAAAGAACTAACAGATTTGTGTTGAAAGAGATGCAGCCAGAGTGTTCCTTGGAGGCCACAATGGCCAAACTTCATCTCTCATACTTTGGACATATTGTCAGGAGGGACCAATCGCTGGAGAAGGATATCATGTTTGGTAAGGTAGTGAGTCAGAGGAAAAGAGGAAGACCCCCAGTGTGATGGATTGGCCAAGTGGCAGCATCAGTAGACTCAAGCATGCAGAAATTGTGAGGTTGGCTCAGGACCGAGCAGTGTTTGTTCTGTTGTACATAGGATTACTATGAGTCAATACTGACTCAATGGCACCTAACAACAACATGTTCAATATATGTTTGCTGAGTTAATCTTATATTTCAAGCAACATTCTAGACCCTAGAAATGCAATGGTAAACAAGATTCCACTCTATATATGATTTACATGCTAATTTTTTCATCTTTTTTAAGTTCTCACTTATTCAATAAAAAATTGTAAGGTACACATATATTTATATACACAGTTTCTTACAGATGTAGTTTTTAAGGAAGTGTTTTTAGCAACTGAGTTCTATATATAATGATACATATTGTTGCTAAATTAGTTCAGATTCATAGCTACCCTGTATAGAGTTTCCAAGGAGAAGCTACAGGGTTTGAGCCACCAACCTTGCATTTAGCAGTCCAGTGCTTATTCTATAGCACCACACCAGGACCCCAGTAATACATATTACAAGCATGCATATATTCAGAAGCATTTTGTATTTTCTAAGACTCTAGCTGCTGGACAAGCACTGGACCGAAAGGATGTTTGAACTGCTAGTTTGGTGGTTCAAACTCACCAGCTGCTTCTTGGAAACCGTATGAATCACTGAGTCGGAACCAACTCTGACAGCAGTTAACAACAACAGCAACAAATAACAATATATCTGTATAGCATTTCCAAGGAACAGCTTGTGGTTTTAAACAATTTTTCCTCGTGGTTATCAATCAGTCCAGTGATTATCTTACAGTGCCATACCAGGGTGCAAGTTAACATTAACTTCTGAAACAGACAAATTTCAAAATTTCAGACACGTAACACGAAAGTGCATTTCTCACTAATATAAAATCCTTGCTGAAATGTCTGATCTTCAGGTAAGGAGTATGCAATACCCAGTAATTTAAAACAAAAATGGGTAGCAATTTTGCTGTTATCCTACATGGTTTCCAGTATCATCTTGATAGGTGTCATCTAATTGATTCTGACCCTGTGTACAACAAAACAAAACACTCCCCATCCTGTGCCATCCTTGCAATTGTTATGTTTGAGTCTATTTCTGCTGCCATTGTGTCAGCCCATCTCTTTGTGACTCTTCCTCTTTTTTGGTGATCCCTTACCAACCATGATTTCCTTCTTCAGGGACTGACCCCTCCTGATAATCATATGTGAAGGATAAGAGAGAAAGTCTCACCATTATGCCTTCTAAGGAGTATTCTAGCTGTACTTCTGTCAACACAGATTTGTTGTTCTTCTGGTAGTCCAAAGTACTTTTAATAATATTCTCCAACATCGTAATTCAAATGCATTGATTTTTCCAGGGTCTTCCTTATTCATTGTTGAATTTTCATGTCCATGTGAGGCAATTGAAAATACCATGGCAATTGAAAATATCAGGACTACCTTAGTCCTCAAACTGACATCTTTAACTTGAACACTTCAAAGACCTCTTGTGCAGAAGATTGGCCTAGTGCAATACATCATTTGATTTCTCGACTCCTGCTTCCATTGGTGTTGATTATAGATCTAAGCAAAATGAAGTCTATGACAACTTCAATCTTTTTTTCATGTATCATGATGCTGTTTATTGGTCCAGTAGTAAGGATTTTTGTTTCTTTTACATTGAAGTACAGTCCATACTGAAGACTATAGTGTTTGATCTTTGTCAGTAAATATTTTAAGTCCTTTTTGCTTTTAGCATGCAATGTTGTATCATATGCATATCACAAGTTGTTAATGAGTCTTTCTCCAATCCTGCTGCCATGTTCATCTTCATATAATCCATCTTCTTGATTATTTGCTCAGCATACAGATTAAGTTTAGTGAAAGGATACAACTCTGGTGCATACGTTTCCTGATTTTATACCATTCAGCATCCCTTTGTCATTTTAGCCATTGATGTTCAGTGGGCTGATGGAAAGAAAAATAACAATGGGAGAAAAACCAAGAGAAAATAAAGGAATAAATAAAGAATATTTTATATGTATTGTGTGTATTAATGGGAGTCTGGTGGTTTTGTAGGATGAGCATTGGACTGCTAACCACAAAGTTAGTGGTTTCAGCCCACCAGCTGTTCCATGGGAGATGAGACTTTCTGCTTCTGCAAAGATTTTCAGTTGTAGAAACCCTATACAGGGTTGCTATGAGCTGAAACTGACTCCATGGCACTTAATAACATAGATGTATATATATATATATATATATATATATCTGCCCTTATGTCTTTCTTCAGATAGCCACAGGGCTACATCTGGCTGTAGTGGAGACCAGAAATATTGTTCAGGAGTGTGCCTAGGAGGAGGAGAAAGGTTTTGGTGACTTTGCTAAGGAAAGCAAAAAAAAAAAAAAAAAAAAGTTAGTCCATCCTTTGTCCTTTCGTCCTTTCTACTTGCTACATGTCTAGATTAAAACTGACTTGAATTTCCGGCACATTTCCGGCACATTTCCTCCATTCTGATTTCAATCCGTCTCTCAAAGAAGTTCTTAGACTCCTTTGACTGAGTCCCTTAAATTAATTGCTTAAAGTATTTATTAATGGTGGTCATTATGTGCCCTGTGTGGACCAACAGAATCATCCATATTCAGTATTCGAGGAAGGAAAAAGTAAGTACAAATACCACAACTCCATTATGAAAAGATTTTCAGGATGTAATTACCTGCTAAGACTTGTGAAATACAGAAAACTTAAATTTAAAGAATGAATCAGAGTTTTTTTCTGTATGGAAGAAGATTAGATATGGTGAGTGTTCTTAACTCAAGGGTTGTTAGGTCATATTTTATGAAGAATACCCAGGTTATGCTGAAATTATTCAGTAACTGCCATTGTACATAATGTGCCACTGTTGGCATTGGTAGAAGGCAGCCAGTGTCTCTGCCTAGGAATGAAACACTGAATGGATGTTCAGAGGCATCTCAGAAGAATTTTATTTTGATAGTGTTTTCTTTAAGAAAGAAAAAAAAAAGGAAATAGTAATGTCTGTGATACATATCATGAAAAATTTAAAAAGAAAGTTAACTTTGTGTTCCCAATTTTAAAAAATATGTTTTACTGACGGAAGAGACAAAGACTCAAAAAATATTCTAATAGATGAGATGTTTGATTTAAGATTCCCCTCCCCCCATGGACCTATAAGGATTTTCATGGAATAAACAGGGAACGTTTTTTTGTTTTGTTTTTAACTCACTCTACATTGAACTTAGAAAATTAGTTTATAGGCATTATTAAAATTCAAAATTTCTTGAAGCATATAAAGGCTTATCTCTTTCTTCTATTTTTGAAATTGCTTTAAACACTTGGGATGTGAATGTATCAGTAATTAGGAATTATTCATAGGAAAGCTTATTACTTTTAATAAGCCTGTTTGAAAAAAATGTTTGTTTATGAAGCAAAAAAAGAAACATTCTTGAACACTGGAAAGAAAGTAATGTATTTTAGTTGGGTGGAATGTGAAGTTATCTGAAGGTTTTACAGTGATAGACAGTTCAGCCAAGAATTTAGCCTAACATTCAACTTTAAACCACATAACCCAAATAGAAAGTAATTTAAGAAATTAATTGAATCAATGAATTAAAAAAAAAACGGGGAATACCTTACTACATCTTTCATCGTCATCTTTCCATTGTCCTTTAATAAACTTTATAATGGCTGAATCAATCTCAGCTGTGGAAAGGGCAGTATCCTAATTCAATGCTTCTATGAGAGTTATTGCCAGTGAATGTGGAATTATGCTAACAATGATAATGAACAGTTATTGATACTACTAGCCTACATTAATACAACACTACGCCCTAAGCAATGTTCTAAGCCTATCAACCAATCAGGCTGTTGCTACTGAGTCTATTATGGCTCATGATGACTACATATGTGTCAGAATAGAATTGTACACTGTCTGGTATTTCAGAATTTGTTTATTGAAAGTACATGACCAACTACTCAAAGTCAATAGTGACAAAATTTAAGAATTCTATCAACTTCTTCTGATGAAATTCAAGAATTCTACCAACTTCGTCAATCTGAAATTGATGCAGCCAAGATGTAATGATAATTAATGGATATTGCAATGTGATGTTGGGAAAATATGGCTTTGGTGATACAAATGATGCTGGTGTTCTCAAAATAGTATTTTGCAAGACCAATGACTTATTCATTGCAAATACTTTTGTTAAACAACCTGAAAACTGATTATGCACATAGATTTCACCAGAAGGAATATATAGGAGTTAAATTGATGATATCTGTGGGAAGCTGTAGTACAAGAACTCAGTATCATCAGCCAACAAAAGCCAGGGACAGACTGTGGAACAGACCATCAATTGCTCATCTGTAAGTTTAGACTGAAGCTAAAGAAAATTAAAATAAATTCACAAGAGTCAAAATATGATTTTGAACATTGTTGTTGTTGTTAAGGCCATTGAATTGGTTCTGACTCATATAGACCCTGTGTAGGGTTTACAAGGAGCAACTTGGGTGGGTGTGAACTGTCAACCTTGTGGTTCACAGTTCAGAGCATATCCAGCATCACCCCACCAAACCTTGAATATATCCCACCTGAATTTAGAGACCATCTCAATAAAAGATTTGATGCATTAGACATCTAAGATCAGAAGAACTGTAGGATGATATCAAGAACATCATACAGGGAGAAATCAGAATGTCATTTAAAAAAACAAACAAACAAAAAAACAGGAAAGAAAGAAAAAAACTAAAATGGATATCACAAGAGACTCGGAAATTTGCTCTTAAGTGTAGAGATGGTAAAGCTAATGGAAGAAATGAGCAAATAAAAGACCTGAACAGAAAATTTCAAAGGGTGGCTGGAGAAGAAAATAAAATATATAAAGACATGAAGTTAGAGAACCAAAAGGGAAGAACATGCTCATCATTTCTCAAGCTGAAAGTAGCAAAGAAAAAAATTCAAGCCTTGACTTGCAATATTGAAATATTCTATGTGCAAATTTTTGAATGATGCAGAAAGCATCAAAAGAAGATGGAAGGAATACCCAGAGTCTCTGTACCAAATAGAAATGGTTGATTTTCCACCATTTGAAGGGGGAGCATATGTTCAAGAACCAATGATACTGAAGGAAGAAATCCAAATACAATGAAGGCGTTGGTGAAAAATAAGGCTGTAGAAATTGATGGAATACAAACTGAAATGTTTCAACACATATGCAACACTGGAAACACTCATTCATCTATGCCAGGAAATGTGGAGGACAGATACCTGGCCACCTTATTGGAAGAGATCCATATTTGTTCCAGTTCCAGAGAGATGATACAACAGAATGCAGAAATCATTCAACAATATTATTAATATCAAATACAAATAAAATTTTGCTGAAGATAATTAAAAATGATTGTAACAGTATATCAACAGAGAACTGCCAGAAACTCAAGCTGGATTCAGAAGAGGACATCAGAGTTTGCATTCTTAAACCACCATGTCATAAAGATCCTATGAAATTGTCAGTATGTTAATATATTGTTGTTAAGTGCTGTTGAGTAGGTTCCAATTTAGCAGCCATGTGTAGGGCTTCCGAGGAGAAACTGGTGGGTTTGAACCACCAACCTTATGGTTAGCAGTCCAGGAATGTTTTAATCCTAGGAGCTTCTTCTTTTTTTTTTTAAAAAAAAAACTAACAAGGCCTTGGAAAAACCAATCAATAATTTTTAACAATTTTTTTTGTTTTATTTTGTGTTTTTTGATTCAGGATATTTTACTTAGGGGAGACTTCTCAATATTATATCTCTGTGCTCATCTATTTGAAGATGTTAAGATGAAATTCCATTGACAGGAGGGAATTAGCTATTGAGTCAGTTCCGACCCATAGTGATCCTGTACTGGGTTTCCAAGGAGTGGAACGCTTGAACCGCCGATGTTGTGGTTCAGATGATCTTGTTGTCTAGCACATTAACCTACAGCACCACAAAACAACTTTTAGATGCTCTGTGTGTGCATACGATTAAATATTAGTTTTTGTGATATATGGTTGCTGGTATATTGAATATAGAAAACAGAATTCTAGGAAGAGAGAGGATGTGGTGGAAACATAAGTTTTGAATTTTCCCAAAAGCCTATGTAAAACAAACAAAACATGATAGCAAAATAAAAAATCCATTACCACTATTTACAAAAATTTGAGTGCAATGACAAGATATCCTTTCTAACAAGTTTAGGCAGTTGGAGACAAATCAACAGCGAAATGGTCTTCATTGAATCATACGCATGGTATCACTCCATTTTTAGGAAGGAACAGAAAAAAAACAATGAGATATCTGTGACTAGGAGAATCCCTAAATACCCACAGAAACTAACTAAAAAATGCACAGGACACAGGACCTATTTTGGCCAATCAACCAGCCAGTGGGTGTAAAGGGCCTCTGCTCACTGGAAGGGGCATAGGCCGTCTAACCTCTATAAACTCATTCAGCTGCCCAGCCACAACTCTCATTCATGATGAAGCCCTGCACTGACAGAAAACTTGTAGGAAGTGATTGAAAAAGTGACCACGATCGTGGCAATCGAAATGAAGGTAGAGAAGGTCCAGATTAAAGTAGGAGAGAGGAACAGAGCCTGCAAAGCTCAAAGAAAGTTGACACATTTGTAAACACTGCACAAAAAGGACAGAAGCAGCTACTCTGAAGTTACAAAAGTTACCTAAATCAAGTTTTATTTCTAATTGGTCAGGAATAATGCCACTCAAAAAATTAGCAAGAGAAAGTTGTCAGAATCAAACCCCATATAAGCCACAGACATATGCCACACATAAGAAAATAGATGACAAAAGCTTAGAAAATCAGTGAAATGAGAAAACCAACTTAGAACACAAAAGAAAAATGAGAAAAAGGCAAGAGCAAACTTTTCACAGGCAAGACATAAATGACCTATAAAAAGTTTAAAAACTCTCATCTGTCTGATTGATAATCAGGAATCTGTAAAGTAAATTTAAAATTAGAGGTCATTTCATATTTATTAGTTTAATCCTTCCAAATGGTAACATGGCCAAATACTGCCAACATTCTGGAATAATGAATAGTTTCATCCATAGAAGAGTTGTTGTTAAATGCCTTTGAGTTGGTTCCTATGTTATCAAGTGACCCCATATAAGGTTTCAAAGGGACAGCTGGTGGGTTTGAACCACTGACCTTGTGGTATGCAGTCCAGTACTGATCCTGTAGCACCACACCAGGAGTCCCTAGAAGTATAAGGATGTAAATTTATAGAACCATTATGAAAGCTATTTGGTATTGCCTAGTAAAGTTGTATATGCATATACATTATGACCTAGTGGTTCCTTTTTTAGATGTAGATGTTACAGAAGCTCTTGCCAGTGGACACGAGTAGCTCTTGACATAAATGTTCATAGCAGTATTTTTTTTGAACAGCAAAAGGATCAAAACCGTTCAAATGACCACAATAGGCAAATGAATGAATAAAGTGTAGTGCATTCATGACATGGAATTATATAGCTGCAGAATAAATAATACTTAGACACATGAGTGTAGGTGATTCGTGAAAATATTAGTTTTGAATAAAAGAAGAAAGTCCCAAAATTTTAATTACAGTGTATACCATATGATGCTAAAACAATATATGGTTATTGATACATATTTATGTGGTAAGACTATAAAGAAAAAGAAAAAAAAACATTAGCACAGAATCTGTAAGAGTGAATACCTCTGGAGGAGAAAGATGAGGATGTGACAGGAAGGAGGTAATAAGGCACATTAAAGACACTGGAAATGTTTTATTTATGAAACTGTTATCAGATACATGACAATTTATCTTATTAATGTATAATTTCTACTTTTACACTTTATGTACTCTTCTACATAAAACAATGTATTACCCTATAAAGTTAAAAAGTATGTTGATGACATTTTATATAATTAAGATAATTGAGGAAAAAAATAAGAAAACTTTTATAATCTTGCCCTCTTGCAGTGAATTCCAGGAATAACTAGAATTTAGTAGAGTCCTCGTGTGGTGCTGTCAGATCAGAACTGGACTGGTAACCATAAGGTTGGTGGTTCAAGCCCACCAGTCACTCCTTGAAAACCTTATACAGAGTCGTTATGAATTAAAACTGACTCAATGGCTTTTACAACAACAGCAGTGATGCACATTCACAGATCTGAAGATATTTTATAATAGTTGTGAATGGAGAGTGAAAGAGAGGACAGTCATATATAGAGATTGGTGTCACGTGGGTGGTGTTTCCCTGTAAACATATTAATGGTGCTGTAGGATAATCAATAGACTGCTAACCATAAAGTCAGCAGTTCAAACCCACAAGCTACTCCTCAGAAACCCTATACAGGATTGCTGTGAGTTGGAACTGACTCCACAGCAGTTATCAACAACAACAATATATTATTGTTGTTGTTGTCAGGTGCCATCGAGTCGGAACCGACTCATAGCGACCCCATGCACAGCAGAACGAAACAATGTCCGATCCTGGGCCAACCTCAGTACAGCCGCTCACTTGACGCCATCAATGATGTCACCTGGCTGATCCATCGTGTTGGGGGTCTTCCTCTTTTTCTCTGACCCTCCATCTTACCCAGCATGACATCCTTCTCCAGCGACTGTTCTCTCCGGACAGTGTGTCCAAAGTATGAGAGACGAAGTCTAGCCATCTTGGCCTCCAAGGAGCACTCTGGTTGCACTTCTTCCAAAACAGATCTGTTGGTTCTTTTGGCAGTCCATGGCACTTTCATTATTCTCCTCCAACACCATAACTCAAAGGCATCAATTCTTCTACTATCTTCCTTATTCACTGTCCAGCTTTCGCATCCATATGAGGTTATTGAAAATACCATGGCCTGGGTCAGGTGCACCTTAGTCCTCAGCAGGGGCGACTGTTTGTAGTAAGACGCTATGGACTGGGCTTGTGGGTCTCTAAGTTGGTTGACCCCGCCTCTAAGCCAGGATCCAACGGTAAGGCTAGGAAGGCGCTCCGCGTCCAGGGTAAGTAGGACAACCTGGTCTGCCCCTGCAGTTTCTTCAAGCTAGGTAGTGTCTCCCCTTAGACCTGGTCTCCAGACACCTCTCACCCCGCTGCTCCGTGGTCTGGGTTTCATTTAACACCTCCACCAGGTCTGTGCAGTTGTCGCACATCGTTTAACCGCCGCCCTCCATGATAGAAGCCCAACAATATATTAGCATGTATATAAAGAACAAAAACTTTAGAGGAGAAAATAATATAGACCCAGTTTTATGCTATATTTTGAGTACTCGTGAGAAATCTAGTTATTTATGTACAGGAAGCAATTTAATGCTTTGTTCAAGAACAGGATGATCTGGAAATATTAATTTGGAAGATAGACACCTAGAGAAAATATGCTTTACAGTCTTAAATATGCAGATTGTCTACACAGAAAGAAAGAGGCAATTATACTTGGGGTAGCAGTGGAATGGAGAAAGAGGAAATGCTTCATGCAGCTACTGAATTTTGTTTTTAAATTGTTTTGTAATGTTCTGATGTAAAGATGTTGAACATAGCCAAAATTCTGAGAAATTTCAAATTTTATTTGAGAGATAATGCAGTAAAATTTTGTGTTACTCCTTTATCTATAAAATTCTTGTATGTACTTTTTAAAATGTGTGTGCAAGACGCAGTGAATGTTATTAGCTACTATTTATAGATTCTTACTATATAAAGGGAGTCCTGGTGTGGCATTGTGGCTTAATGCACCAGACTGCAAAGACGTTTGAACTGCAAGGTTGGTGGTTCAAGCTTACTAGCTACTTCTTGGAAACCCTCTATATGGTCGCTATGGGTAGTAACCAACTCGACAGCATGTAACAACAACAACACAACTATATAAAGAGTTTTATATAAATCTTAATTATCATAATCTATCTGCAGAAGATAATTAGTTTTCCTATTTTTAGAGCAAGAAATTGAACAGTTTAAGAAACTTTTTCAAAGTCTTTCAATTAATAAGTAACTAAACTTGCTAATTACAGAAGTAATTAGTTCCTTTCAATAACCCATGTTTTAAACGATTTGGTTAATTAGCAATTAAATATGGAAATTAAATACTTGATGGTCTTGATTAAATTTTTAATTGTAAAATATTAAATCATCGTGAATTTGCTTAAATAAATAGGAAACTTGGTTTTAAGGAAGTATCGAGGGCTTCTTGAATTAAAGAGAGGCTGTGAAACGAAAACCACATGGCCAACTGCCTCTGCTCTCTATGCTTCTGTTCATTCTTCTGAACTTTGGGGAGGTCTTTCTGTTGAACCCTACAGTACCCTTGGTTCCATTATTATTGACTTTGTGCCCACAGAAAGACTGAACTGCCCCTGAATTCTAATTATCGTAGGAAAATGACCTGTTTAGGTCATCATGAAGCAGGACACTAAAATCCTCATTATGACTAATTCCTCATGTCTATGGAAGTAGTGTAAGGAAACCTAGTAGGGTAGAGGTTTTTCATTCAGCTGCTAACCACAAGGTTGGCAGTTTGAGTCCATCAGTTGCTCCATAGGAGAAAGATGTGACTTTCTGCTCCAGTAAAGATTTATAGCCTCAAAAATGCTATACAGAGTCGCTGTGAGTCAGAACCAGCTTGATAGCAAATAACCACTGTCACCACCATGGAAGCAGTTTGAATCTACCAGTGCTCCTCAGGAGGAAAATGAGACTGCTCCCCAAAACATGTGCATACTCATCAACCCTATGGAGGCATTCTCTGTTCTGTAGGGTCACTATGTGTCTGAATCAACTGGGTGGCAGTGAGTTTTTAGAGTAGCAAAATTGCTTAGTATTCACATGACTATCTTGGTGATGGTGGAGTCAGAGTCCGGTAGCAGGACAGATAATAAGATACTTTGACTCAGACAGGATTCCTTGATGATTAAGATCATTGTTACTTGAGCTAACTTTCTAGACTCATCTCTGAGCTCTTTCATGGCTATTGATGACCTTGGCCAAGTATTTAATCTTTTTGTACTTACTTATTTTCTTCATCTTTATAAAGGGAATATAATTATGGTATTTCATATGCATTATTTAGAACATGAATTGACATATATTAAACACTGAATATACTTTGATTATTATTTTAGGATAGTGAAAAACTTGGGCATACATTTTGTTTATAAATCAGTTAATATTTTATTAAGTTTAATAATACTCTATTACTCCTGTGATCTTCAAATCTTCATAAATGGTAGTTACAAAATGAAATTATCTTCCTCTTAACTTGGGTAGAAGTTAGATTATAAATCTTTCCAAAATACCTAGACAAAATAGAGAAAACATTTATAGTGGGTTTGTTAAGGTTAAAAACTTGATTTCCTAATAAACTTAAAACTGTATTTTAATTTGTCATGGCCAGTAGAATGTTTATATAGAAGAAACTCCAATAAAGCATGTTTGAGTAATTATTAAAAATTGTAAACACAGTTTGTTAAGCTAAATTGAATTACACAATAATGGCATTCAATTTGCTGTTGATTAACTAACATTTATTTTCAGATACATGACAGATGGAGGGCTAAATCTGTATACTAGAAGTCTGAACCGAATACCAGATACAGCATCTTCCAGGGATATCATCCAGAGAGGGGTTCATGATGTGACAGTGGATGCAGACAGGTAATATCACCAATATATGTGATGCTGGGGAGTGAATAATACAGGATTATAAATGAGGTCATATGAATTTTACAGTATAAGTGCAAATAATTTTTATTGTAATATAATGATTATTTTTTAACTATTTGAAAAACTAAGGTGATTTCATGTGCAAAATGCTTTTATCTCCTTTAGACTGAAAAAAAAAAATGTGCTGCTAATAAGACTATCTTTTTAAATTTCAGGTAATTGTTATGTAATGACAAATATTAGTATCTATAAAGCTGTAATTATAAACCTAGACTTATTTTCCTTACTTGAAAGGAACCCTGCTTGACTAATTCCTTTTGATTGAGATATTCTCAGATTTACCTTGGGGCTAATGATGAGAAGATTCCAAAATATTTCAGATTATCAGGTACCAAAGGCTTGAGGCTTTTCCTAAGGGTATTGTTGAAAATATATAACAACTCATGCTTTAGGTTAATTTCTGCTTCTCTTTTGTCTCAAATTGCTTAATAGATTGTGTCTGTTCATATAATAGTTATTGTTTTGTTGAAAATTGTCTTACCAATTGAATTGTTGCCGTTAGAGAATAGTGCCTTCATAAAATAATATTACAAGTCATTCCTGACATGTGAGAGAAAGATGAATCTTTCTGCTCCCACAAAGATTTACAGTCTTAGAAACCCTGTACTGGGTCACTGTGAGTCAGAACCAACTCAACAGCATTTAACAACAACAATTCCGGAAGTGATTTTGTGCCCTTAAATTGACTGCCCATTGCCCATTTCCAGTACTACTGTACGTCAATACCTGGGGTGCGTCCTTCTTCTTTAATTCAGAATTTATGAAGAATGCAAAGGTTAAAACTTAATGTATCCATATTTCAAAATAATACCTGTGTAGGATCATTGAAATATTTGAATGCAATCAGTACCAAGACTAGGCAGTGAATTCTGCTATTAGTCTTTGAATTTCTCCTTATTGATTTCTGTTGATATCTTAACTCGTGGTGACCAGAGGACTGGTCTTAGCTCTCATTTGGTATGTCTCCCAGTCTGTGTACCATGTGTATATGAAGTTTGTGGTTAAACATGGCTCCCAGAAACATTTTCCCAAATCCCACCTCTGTCAACCCCTCTTCAACTGTTTTTCTCCCAGTCTCCTTCACTAACTTCAAACACACTGGACTTCTTTCTTTCCTTTTAGTAGTCTAAGCTCATTCCTGTATGAGGGCTTTTGAATTGCTGTTTTCTCCTCCTGGAATATCCTTTTCCATGTTTCTTGCACTAGTGCCTTCATCTCATCATTGGTCTCAGTTTAATGTTACCCTCTCTAACTGGTTAGCTAAGTTACGCTACCTTTACTGTCGCTTTCTTACCTACTGCTTTGTATTCTGTACTGTATATATCAATTCCCGGGTGTATTCTATTTAAAATTAATCTACATTTTGTTTAATGCATTATATTGTCTAATTTCTTTACTGCTAATTCCATGAGTGTTGATTGTAGATTTAAGTAAAATGAAATATTTGGCAGCATCAATTTTTCTTCATTTATCATATTATTTTAGTGGTCCAGTTGTAAGGTTTTCCATTTTCTTTACATTGAGGTTCAATCCATAATGAAGACTTTGATTTTCATCAGTATTTCAAGTCCTTTTCACTTCCAATAAGCAAATTGTGTCATCTGTATTTCACAGGTTGTTAGTCTTCCTCTATTCCTGATGCCATGTTCTTCATATAATCCAGTTTTTCAGATTATTTGCTCAGCATACAGATTTAATAGGTATGGTGAAAGGATATCTCCCTGGCACATACCTTTCCTGACTTTAAACCATTCAGTATCCCCTTGTTCTTTATTAACTACTGATCTTGAGCTCTATATAGATTCCTCTTAAGCACAATTAAATGGTGTGGAATTTCCATTCTTTGCATTTTTTCTAGTAATAAAAGCACAAAATATTACAGATAGCATTTTAAATTCCATTTTTAAAAAAAAATCCTTTTCTGAGTGTTTTCAAAGGATACCTTTTCTGGGCTCTTGAAACACGCCATTCAGTTGTTTGTTATGTGATAACATCTGTAATTTTATGCTTGTGACTATTTTAAGCCTAGAGTATGAGATACTTGAATGTAAGGATGGTGTCAAATTCATCTTTTTATCTGTAATGCTCAACAGCTCATGGAATTTCAATAAACATTTGTCACATGAATCAATGAAATAACTGCCATTTAGGAACATAAAAAATGTCAGCTAAAAAAAAATATAAAGGCATCAGAAAAGTAACTATACTATTTCAGGTATCATGTAGTCTAGTCTTCCAAACAGTGTTTCTTGTCCCATTAAATGATATTTGATATTTTTTTAAGAGTGGGTTTTCTAGAATTTGACTGACATGGACTATAATATTCCTTCTTAGAGAGTTAGAGTGTAATCTAACATACAAAGGTACTGAGAAGTCCTGCAACTCAAAATAAAACCTGCTTAACTGTATTTTATGCAGTGTTCCCTCTGCTTTTTCATTATTCATTACCCCACTTTTTTCTGCAGAATTATTTGATTCACACTTCAATAAATGCTTCTTTAGTCTAATGCCCTTCTTTAGTGACTATAACAATTAAAATCCAGAAGTATGAGCAGTTTTCCACGAGTATATAGCCAACATACTAGCAGTAGGGTTTCTTGCATCCTTTGTAGCCTTCAACTGCCTTAAAAGCGGTTTAAAAGTGGTTTATTTAAATAATATAAAAAATATATGAATTGATTCACTTTAGTAAATTGTTAAATGACAAGTCTTACAATAGTTCATTGACAAGAATTCCTAAACACCTAAAAGATCAACAGCTTTATTGTCTTTTTTATATATCTTAGGTTCTTTCTATAAAAAACTTTTACATGGTAATGTACTTACATAACATCCAAGTAACCACCTGGCCAGAATAGCAATGTACTTGATTTGTTTTTGCTGCTAGAGTGAAGGTTAGTTTTCCCTTTGATCAACTCTGGTTAAAACGTGGATGCACAATGGAGAGTATTTGTGTTGCTCTTACCTGCTATTTAAAATGGCCCAACGAAATGAGGAATTCTTTCAGCCATCAACTGTAGTTTAAGTATTTTATTGATCAAGGATAGCGCTTCTGTTTTGGTTTTTATACCAATTCAATGCCGTTGATTATGTTATTGTTGTTGTTAAGTGCCATCAAGTAGATTCCGTCTCATAGTGACTCTGCATAGGGTGTCCAAGGAGCAGCTGGTAGGTTTGAACTGCCAACCTTGTGGTTCACAGTCCAGTGCTGATCCACAGTGCCACACCAGAAGCCCACCATTGATTATATGCAAATCCATTTCCTTATTAATCTGCCTTAGAAACAATTATCAAATACTTATTATCTTTACAGACATGCATGTTAGAGAGTCTCTGGATACCTTACCAGCAATTTCCTAACAGATAGTTAAGAGATGTATATATATATATACACATTGAGCTCTGGTTTAATGAGGCTAATTCACACAAGATTATTTAGTCATGATGGGATCATGGGGCTCTGTATCACTGGGCTGTGAACCACACATCGTCAGTTCAAGCTCACCCTCCATTCTGCAGGGAAACATGAGACATTCTGCTTTCATGAAGATTTGCAGCCCTAGAAAACTTCTATACAGGGTTGCTCTGAGATTGAACTGGTATGACAGCACTTAAAAACAGCAACAACTATGACTATCTTTATACTGGCTCTTAAATGGGTATTAACAATATTTGATAAGAAAATATGTATTTCCCTAAGTGCCTGCTACTAAAATAGCACACCTGAGCCCAATTCTGCAACCACGGTGCCAATCCATCTCTTTGCACTAGCATGATCAATAAACTTTATAATTGACATTATATGTGAGACAACAAGCTCTTAGATCAGGTAATTTGCCAGTGGGTACTTAGCTTATAAATGATAGTGTCTGGATTAGAATCCAATGCCTGTGTTCTTACTATTTTCTATAAAACTATTAAAAAAATTTTTTCTCATACCTAAATGTTACTTTCTGATTTTGTAAAACATTTCCTAATCCCCTTTCACCTAAATATATCTATGAGATATGAACTTCAGTTTTATAATGATGGCTAAGTTACTTCAGAATGTAATCCTATTCCATTTCTATGGCAGATTGTCAATAGATCTAAAACAGAAATGATAGAACAATCTCTCCACATGTGCTAGAGCTTCTAAAAAGCTGACTAACTTAATATCAATAAAGCAGTTTAGTGGTTTTGTACTTTTTTAAATAAGAACCTGTCACAGTCTTGAAATCTAATGCCTGCTGAAATATCTGTTTCTAATGGGCTCAAGGAAATAACAGAAAAATGAAAAGAGGAGAAGTGTGTTCAGTTTATATACTGAAAAGCATTCACAGAGTAATAAATATGAGGGGGAAATCAATTTGAATATTTTTCTTGAAAGGCAATAATCAAAGGGAGATTGTGTCAGCTTATTTAATGGTTTAATTTGATTTACAAAATCACATCTTTATAGGAAATGTATTTTTTCCTCTTCAAGAACTACAGAGGATTTGTCTTTACTATTTTATTGTGTTTTAGGTAAAAATATAGCCAGCAAATTAGATTTCTATCCAATAATTTATACACAAGTTGTTCTATGACATGGAGTCTGGAACATTGACTCTCACCCTTTCCACCCCATCTGTCCCATTTCCATCCTTCCAGTTTCCCTGACTCTCTTTGTCTTCTCATCTTTACTTTCATATAAATGTTGACAGTTTGCAGTCATATAGCTGATTACTTAAAGGACCACATTCCTCAGAGGTGTCATTGCTTATTTTACAGGTCAATTAATTATATGACTAAAAGGTGACCTCCAGGAGTGCTTTCAGCTCTATGTAAAAAGAGTATGTTAGAGCAATAGTCTCAGAGGTGTTCTTGTTTCTATTACTCTAGTAAATTTGGTCTTTTCCGTTTTTTAAGCTTTTCCTATGAATCGAACGATAATTTATAGGGCAGATCATCAGCCTTGCACTCAACCAGTCATATTTTGTTTCATTGCAATGATTACAATCCCCTCCATTCACCATCGATATATTAACAGTATTTACCTCTATTCCCTCTTTTTTGTTTCTTTTTTTGATGTTCATTCAATTTTTGATGCATATTCATTTAAAGGACCAAAGGGCACATTTTGCAAGCCAACCTCCTGCGTTCAGACAAACAGCCTTTCTCATTCCATTGAGCATCCTAGAGTCCTCAGCTGCTCTATCTCTCTATGCCATCACCTTTGCGTCCAACTCTGATGTTGCTGATTCTCTGGTTAGGATTCTACCTTCTGCTCATGCTCTTTCCCCTCTTGATGAAAGATTAACTACTCCGCCCATTTTTGTTTCATGCCTTCTGTGTTTATACTTGTGACAATTGCAATTAGTCAAGGTAACAGTTACTCACTATTGAATCAAAAGAGTCCTATCACCATCCTGTCCAATCCCCTTTAACCAGACCTTCTGGACAAGAGGAAAACTAGTCAATGGAGATTCTATCTACCTTCCTTGTTCTGAACCTAAGTACACTCTTGAAAAATTTTAAGCCAGCTACTTCCTGCCTTTATAGACCCCCATTTTTGGTAGCCAGTGTCTAAATTGCCCATCTGTGTACTGAGAGGATAGGCTTGATCGTTGATGTGACGACTCCTTCCCACTTGGTTGGAATTTTAAGCAACTACATCCATAAGCAAAGGTCAAGCTCATCAAATTGTAGCAAATTTACACTTGCTTCCTGTATCAAACTTCTTTACCTTCCTCTAGTGAAGTTGTGATCAGCAATCCATCCAAGCTAGGTCAAATGGGCACTATCTCCAAGTTTCATGCCTCCCTCCACTTCAGATCAGTTGGCTGATTCACTCTCAGCTCTAGTCCCCAGTGGTTAGGTCAGTGTCCATGGTCTCAGAAGTTCCCAAGTCTCCCTAAACTTCAGACTAACCAGGCTTTCCTTTTCTCTCTCTCATCTCAAGGTTGATGGATGTCTATGGAACATGAATGAACTCAGCCCATATCTTGATTTCTGCCTTTTCCAAACTTCTACTCACAAATAGACCAAGAAGGCATGTCCTTTCAAGTGGGAATGTCCCACCTCAGAAGGTTCTGGATGGGGTTCAGCATTCCACCTAAGGCCCCATATTCTACAATGGCTTACTAAGAAGCCGATGTCACTTGGCAAATTCTAGTACCCCTTTTAGCTAGTCCAGTCAGTTATAGGCCAAAGATGCAGTCACAAGCTTTCTGTAATCATATTTCCCAATATTCCTTTCTATTCCACTTAAATGTCTATTTTACAATATTATGCAAGGAGAACAAATATCCACAAGACAATCATGTACCATAACATTATTTCCCCTCTTTTACCCATTTAAGGTGTGGTCTTTTTTTTAATGCATTTGAGGTTTGTTCCACATTTCTCTTTAATTCTATCTGGGACATTCTGTTACATCCCTGGTCAGAATAGTCTGTGGTGGTAGTTGGGCACCATCTAGTTCTTCTGGTCTCAAGCTAGAATGAGTTTGTGGTTCATGTAGGTCATTAGGTCTATGAACTACTTTCTTCCTTGAGTCTTTGTTTTCCTTTACTCTCTTTTGCACCAGATAGGAAGAGAGCATCTGTATCTAGTTGGTCACATGCAATCTTTTAAGACAGATGCTAATCATCAAACTAGGATGAAGAATGTTATCTTATGAAATAAGTGTTTCAAATTGATCACATTATCCCAAGAAACTATAATACCAAACCCTCAAACTCAGTAAATGAGTCCCACAAGGTGTTTGGATATGTGTAGGAAGTATCCATTACTGTACTCCCTATGTGTTTGATTGTATATGTGAATATCCATGAAGCTCATGTAAACTATATCTGTATGAGTATTGCTACAAAATCATAGAGAAGTCTTTATTAAATGAAAATATCAACATGAAAAGCAATTTTTTTTTAAACATTCCTCCACTGAAAAATTCCACCTGTGAAGGTGGTCATTCCATCTCTGATCTTCCCCCAAGGAATTCTCTGCTCTTCAATTTACATCATGTCAAAATGGCAGTTTAGATATCCTTGAAGAACTCAAATCATGTTCCTTTTAAATGTTCTTAGAGTTATGGGAACACAAAGGAATCTGGACGGGCTAGATCAAGGCCTAAGGGTAAATAGGTAATGTTTCCAAATGAAATGCTCCTAGGATAGCTTTTGCTACCCTCTAATGAGTAGATGCAGTGACATGATGGGACTGGTTTTTATCTTATCAATGTAGTTTTCCATTTTCAAAAAATGTATAATCATTCTGTATCATTCAAGAAAATCTTTCAGGATTACCCTTTTGTCCCCTAAATCAGTCATCATAACCTTCTTACCTGACTTTTCTACCTTGAATTTAATTGGTGAGACAGGATCCCTCAGAAGCCACTGTTGTGATTCAACCTTGTTTTTGAAGGCACCCTAATATGACTAAGTCAAGTGTATCACTGAGAGAATTTGTCTTCAGTCATTCACGGATTGCAGAGACATGTTTAAACATTTTGTTTGGAAAAAACCCATGCATGTATGAACTGGAACCTTAATAACAATACATTTTTACCTACCCTTATATGCACACACATACTCCTATACATCTTCCTACACCAATCTGGCATACCTAGCTACCTGTGTAACCACCCACATATGCTTTGCTTGTTATCACTGTTATTTATATATATCATTTACCATTGTTGTTAGGTGCCGTTGAGTCGGTTTTGACTCATAGCCTGTTTAGGGTTTCAGAGGCTGTAAATCTTTTGGGAAGTAGAAAGCCATATCTTTCTCCTGAAGAGTGGCTGCTGGCTTTGAACTGCTGAATTTGTGATTAGCAGTCTAGTGTTTATCCTACAGAGCCACCAGCTTTCTCGTGCTTACCTCTCAGAGTCTTCATTTGCCTTGGACAAATTCTGCTGAGTTTCTTCATATTATGTATTATATCTTTCCCACGACCAGAATTCATATGCGTCAAAAATCTAGTAAGTGATTTCCTCTCCCTTCCTCTCCCACCCCTGGTAACCATAAAAGAACAGTGTTTCTTGTATGTATATCTATCCTTGACTTTTCACAAAAGTGATAACATGCAATATTTTTATTTTGTGTTTGACGATATTTCACTCAGCATAATGTCCTCTAGATTCACCTTTGTTGGGATGAATTCTTTTTTTAATAGACAAGCTAAGACATTCAACTTTAGATCATTAAATTGAGGGCTTCTGCTGGCAGCTGATATATTCTACATCTTTCTCACTCTAACTGTACAGAGTAAGACATGAGCTTATTTATTAGAGGCATATATGATTGATTTATATTCCTTTTGCTTTTTTTTAAAAAAAACATAGTTTATGTTTAAAATGGTTAGTTATTTCCAATAGCTTAAAACATGTTTTAAAGCATTAACAGAGCTTCCACATGTTTGTTTTGTTATAAACAGTAAATTGACATATTATCATCATACATGAGTGCTTAGTTTCTAAGTTAAATAGTTATTTTACTATTAAATTTGTTTTCAAGATTATCGAGTAAAATTCACAGAATACACTAAATCATAAAAAATAATATAAAAATCGTTCACAGCCCTCGCACCCCAAGACATCCAAGGATTTTGCTTTGATAAATTTCCTGTCAGTCTTGCTCATCCTCTCTATTTAGACAGTTTGGATTATACAAAGATCAATTTAGTATTCTGTTTCTTACTTAATATTTGAAAATGAACATTACCATGTAGTACTAAACAACATCATAAGACATGAATGATTGCATGCTGTTCTATCATATAGGCTAAGTTAAATGTAAGGAGCTGGTTCAATCGAACTAGCTCTTTACATAAAATTTAGTTAAGCTATTCATCAAATTTCTGATATATTGACAAAATCATTAGCAGAACTCACAAGTGCAAGCTGTATGCTTATGTCCCGATCTTTGGCTCCTAAGTAGACAGAGTTTGAAACCTACTATAAGAACAAGTCCCATGTATATGCATGTACATGTGTGTGTAAGGGGTTTGATTTTATTATCATATAAGTGTCATTCTTTAAGATAAAGTTTTAATTTAAATTTTTACTTTTAATTTTAGGTTTTTCATTTCAAGTTTGTGTCTAAAGTTTTGTCAGCTGTTGTTTTTAGGTGCTGTTGAGTAAGTTCTGACTCCTAGTGACCCTGTACTCAACAGAATGAAACACTGCCTGGTCTTGCACTATCCTCAAAATTGTTGTTATACTTGAGCCCATTGTTGCTGCCACTGTATTAATCCATCTTTGGGGGATCTTCCTTTTCTTTCACTCACCGTCTCCTTTTTCAAGTATGATGTCCTTTTCCAGGCAATGGTCCCTCTTCTTGATATGTTCAAACATAAGAGATGAAATCTTACCATTCTCACTTCTAAGGAACATTCTGGTTGTATTTCTTCCAACACAGATTTAATTTTCCTTCTGGCAGGCTGTGGTACTTTCAGTATTCTTAACCAGCACCATAATACAATTGCATTGATTCTTCTCTGGTCTTTCATATTCATTGTCCAACTTTTGTATGTATACAAAGCGATTGGAAATACCCTGTATTGTGTCAGGCACACCTTAGTCCTCAAACTGACATGTGCTCTTGAATATTTTAGAGGTCTTCTATAGCAGATTTGCCAAATGCAATACGCTATTAGATCTCTTAACTGCTGCTTTGCTGAGTGTTGATTGTGGATCCAAACAAACTGAAATATTTGACCACTTCAATCTTTTCTCCATTTATCATGATATTATTTATAGGTCTAGTTGTGATGATTTTGTTTACTTTATATTGAGGTGCAATACATACTGAAGGCTGTAGTCTTTAATATTCATCAATATTTAAAGCCCTCTCTGCTTTCAGCAAGCAAGGTTGTGTCCTCTGTAAAATGCAGATTGTTAATGTCTTCCTCCAATCCTGATGATATGTTCTTCTTCAGATAATTCAGCATCTCAGATTATTTGTTAAGCATGTAATTGTCAGGTCATATGGCAAGCCAGATGCAGGATCCAGACCCAGCATAAAGTAAGCCTGGCAGCATAGTGGGTTATGCTAAACTAGTACAGCAGTTTCAACCCACCAGAAGCTCCATGGGAGAATAATGAGACTTTCTACTCCCATAAAGACTTAAAATCCCATAAAAATCTAGCCTTGATTTGCAGGAACCAATTTCATGGTACACTACCATGCTGTAAGCGAAAAAAAAAAAAACCCAAAAATATTTGATGCAACATACAAGGAAAAATAGTCATTACAACTAAAGTCCTCATTTCTGCAACTCATCTCATGGTCATGGCCATAGCTGGTATTTGGAACTATTTTCTTTCCTTTCATATTTCATATCCCCTTTGTCCTGTGCAAACACCTCAGCTAGTCATGACATTTTGCCCTGGGGGTAACCCAAACCATCATTCCCAAAAGTAGTTATGTTGACACATTAGTAGTTATGTTAGATTTGGATTGTTTACCATTAACTTTACTCACAGGACATGCTAGTACTAAGAGATGTTCTAAGGAACCTTCTGGATTCTATCCATATTCTTCTTCGCCTCCATTATGTGATGTCAGTCCAATATCCCCTTGGTAATCAAGATCATTCACGCCACTCAGTGCAGTAATTCCCTTCTTTTCCTGTTGATCCAGAGGCATGAAGTGGTCAGGGGTCAGTCTTAACTTCCAGTTCAATGGATCATTGGTGTCTTCAGGTGAGAATATTCCTACCTTTGAAACTAAAACCTCCAGACCTGAAGAGCATAGGGTTACAGGGACAGGAAACAAAAATTTTACAAATTTACAGGGTCACTAGGAATAGTAGTGAGTGGTATCACTCCTGTGCCCACCCCTTGGTTCCTGTACCTGTGAATCCTGGCCATTAGAGAAATAGCACCATATACTGGGTGCTGGTTTAGAGCATATACAGCCTCCTGGAGAACATGGCCTCAACCCTGCAAGGTATTGCCACCTGCTGGTATCATAATTGTGTCTTTACAAGGCTATTCTATTGTTCAGTCAAGTCAGCTGCTTTAGGATGATGAGGAATATAGTAAAATGGATGAATTCGGTGGGTGTTGGCTCATTGCCACACTTTATTTGCTATTGAGTCCCTGGATCTGAGGCGATGCTGGAGAGATACCATGACAGTGAATGAGACGTTCCATAAGTCCATGGATAGTCATTTTGGCAGAAGTATTACAGGCAGGAAGGCAAATCTGTTTCCAGAGTTTAGTGTCTATTCCAGTAAAAACAAAATGTTATCCTTTTCATGATAGATGTGATTTGATGTAATCAATCTGCCACCAAGTTGCTGGCTGATCTCCCTGAGGAATGGTCCCATATTGTGGACTCAGTGTTGGTTTCTCCTGCTTGTAGATTAGACATCTAACAGTGGCTGTAGCCAAAACAGTGTTAATGAGAGGAAGTGTATGATGCTGAGACTATGCAAGCTGCTGAGCTCCATCTATACCATCAGAGCTACTTTGTTCATGAGCTCATTGGGTAATGATAGGAGTGGCTGGGGAAAGAGGAATGATTACTTTCCACATTCATTTTATCCACTTGAATGTTAAAATCCTCTGCTGAGATAGCCCTTTAATGAACTATCTCATTAATCACAAATATCTTCATATTGGGACTCATTCAGAGAGGTCTGTCTACATATCTCTTCCTGCTCCTCCTTGTCACCAGGTTTTTAATCATATTCCTTCCAAATCCCTGACTATTCAGCCAAACCATTTACCACAGTCCATGAATCAGTATATAGTCTCACATCTGGCCATTTCTCCTTCCAAGCAAAATGAACAACCAGATGAATTGCTCAAAGTTGTACCCATTAGGATGATTTCCTTTCCCTTCAGGGAAGTCCCAGAAAGGGGCTGTAATGCTGCAGTTGTCCACATTTGAGTGATGTCTGTGTATGGTGCAGATTCATCTGTTAATCAAACATGAGATTTCTTTTCTTCAGTCAACTGATCATAAGGATTGCCTCACCTCAAAAGGCAGAGGTCTAGGCTGATAGAGAGAAGGTCGCTGTGTACTAAAGTATGGCATAGTGATGAAGAGTTGATATACTCCGATAAGGTAAGATGGTGGAGGTGTGTTGTTGGCCTTATCAACTGAGACAAACTGCTTCTAGTGATCCTTTGAAACTGGAATCAAGAAAAAGGAATTGGCCAGATTAATAAGTGCATAGAAAATACCAGGAGATGTATTCATTTGCTCAAGCAATGAAAGTACATCTGGAACAGCAGCTACCATTGGAGTCAACACCTTGTTAACTTTATAATAACCCACTGTTTTTATCCAAGATCCATCTGTTGATTTTTTTGCAAAGGCTGATTGTTGTTGTTGTTAAGTGCCATTGAGTTGATTCCTACCCATAGCGACCCTGCGTAGGATTTCCAAGGAGCAGCTGGTGAGCTTGAACCACTGACCTTGCAGTTCAAACGATTTTGCAGTCTGATGCATTAGTCCACAGTGCATTAGGTGAATTAAATAGAAATTCAGTGGAAATCACCATCTTTGCTTCCTTCAAATCTTTGGTAGTGGCACGGAACTCTGTAATCCCTCCAGGAATGAAGTATTGCATTTGGTTTACTGTTTTCTTTGGTAGAGGCAGCTCTAATAGCTTCCATTTTGGATTGCTTCCATAATGTCCCTTATTACACGTTTCAGTAACTCAGTGTGATTCTACCAATTGCTGAGTATGTCTTTTCCTACTATGCATTCTGACAGTGTGGAAATCACTACAGGATGAGTTCCAGGATCCACTGTTAGATAGACCTTAGATAAAACTAATAACTTGACCTCCATACTCCCCAACTCTGATTAGTGGGCCATGGTGACATTTTGCTTCTTCTGGAATTAGTGTCAATTCAGAGCCAATGTAATTCCTGAAAGGTCTGATTATTTTCTTTTCTCCAATTAACAGCCACTCTTTTTAAAGGCCCTGCGCAATACTGCAGGCCACTGGCTCAATTGCTAAAAACCAGAGGTCAAATGACAAGCCAGATGCAGGATCCAGACCCAGCAAAAAGCAAGCAAACTTTGCCTGAGTGTCCAATATATTGGAAGCAGGCCACACCCCCAAGGAAACTTCCTTTCAGTTGATTGGCTACTATTGCAGATTTCATCATGGCGTATTACTACATCTTGACTGTGAAGCCACTGAGAATCCTGGCACATTCAAGTTAATGCAAAACCTTAACTATCACACTATTGAAAACCCAAATATTTATAAATAAAAATGAAAGTAAATTATAATAAATACTTTGAATTGATTGACTACTTGGTGTCAGGTATAATTTTTGGTATGCAGCTCTGGTGGAACAGTGGTTAAGTAAACAGCTGCTAAATAAAATGGCAGTAGTTTGAACCCACCAGCTACTTCATAGGAGAAAGATGTAGTAGTCCAATTCTGTAGAGATTTACAGCCTTGGAAACCTTCTGTTGATGTTGTTGTGAAGTGCTGTTGAGTTGGTTCTGACCCATAGCAACCCTGTATAGGGATTCAGAGGAGCAGCTTGGGAGCTCAAACTGCTGACCTTGCAGTTCAAACAGCTTTGCAGTCTGGCGCATTAACCCACAGTGCTACACCAGGAATCTCTGGGGCAGTTTTAATCCTGCCCTATAGGGTTACTATGAGTCAGGTTTGATTTTATGGCAGTGGGTTTAGTTTGGATAAGTTTACAGATCTTAGTACTTTACATATATTGATTAATACTCATGAACACCTTCTGAATTTAATACAATTTTTCTTTATTGCAAATGAAATATACAATATGCAGTTCCATAATAAGGACCAAACAATTGAAGAACAGGCAATAATAACACAATTGTGAAAGTGACAAGACAGAAGGAGTTCTAAATGATTTAGCAGCACCATTGAACATTGAGAACACTATGGTATAAGTTAAGAAGCAACTCATTTTGCACAGCAGGAACCCCAAAGTATGGGAAATTGTAGGATTGTTTACCTTCAGATGTATAGATGAATACAAAATGAAAACAAGAGTAATTCAATGAAAGACTTAATAAGCAGTTAGTAAGAGCTGGAAGTCATCAGGACTGTCTTGTCTTATTGGGTCTCACACGATTTCTTTGTTTGACTAGGTACAGTCTGGCCATTTTTCCATCACTCATTTTAATAGAAAATATTTGTGTTTTCATTCTCTTACACAGGTTCTGGCTTTCACAGGTTTTAGTGTTTGTCCAAAACCCAAACCCTAAATAACTGAGCAACTGCTTCATTGCTATCTTGTAAAAGACTGAGGAATTATTCTTTAGGGAGGGTAAAAGAAAGGGAATTTGGATGGGAAACATTGCCCAGTTGTGGTTTGAGTATGAGGTAATTGAATGAAGTTTAAATAATGAATGTTGAGATTCCCCCAATTGTTCTCCCTCTTGGATCCTATAACCCTGGCAACCAGGTATGACTTTATCTCATCAAGACACTTATTTACCCTTTCCTTTTCTCATATACATGAAATATGCTCATTGAAAACTGAAATCACTATAAATAATCTGTGTCTGGATAAAATACAGTACTGTGTGGTAGCATTTAAACAATAACTTAGGGAAAACAGCTTTGGATTTGGATCTCTCATTTTTTATACCAGCTAAACCACTTGCTGGCTGACTTGCGTTTGCCTCATTTTCATGATTCTGAAATGAAAGAAATATTGTTGTTGTCATGTGCCATGGAGTCGGTTCCAGTAATTAATAACTATATTAGGCCTCTTTTGATTGTAAGTGATAGAAAATCACATTAGAACTGTCTTAAGGGGGAAAAAAGCCATACATTATTCCCATAACTAAGAAGTCCAATGGCAAGTCTGAATTTGGATATTGCTGAAATGAAAAGTATCCATTTCCACTTATCTTTGCCTTGACTAGAATATTTTATATTAGTTGTCTTCAATCTGAGATATAACTGTCCTTTCACTATGGCAACACACTATCCAAACCAAAACCAAATCCACTACTATTGAAGCATTTCCAAATGATAGCAACGCTATAGAACAGAGCACAACTGCTTCATAGGATTTCTGAGACTGTAAATCTTTACAAAAGTAGGTTGTTTTATGCTTCTTCCTCAGATTGGTGGACGGTTTCAATCCATCTACCCTTCAGTTAGTTACCCAGTGCTTAGCCCAGTGCACTATGAGTCCTCCTTAACATATTACCAAAAAGCAAAACAAAATCCACTGTCCTTGAATTGATTTTAACTCACAGTGACCACATACAGGGTTTCCAAGATTGTAAATCATTATAGAAGCAGAGAACCTAATGTCTTGCCTATGAAATTTCTGGTGGATTTGAACTACTAACCTTGTAGTAAGCTGCCCATTGCCTAATGCATAGCACCATCAGGGTTCCTTTAACACACTATCAGTGCTACATAATTCAAGGTTCAAGTTCAGTGGGAGAAAGTCCCTGCAAGGTTACTGAGCCTCGTGAATTGATCATGCATCCATTCCTGAACCAATTACCATGGCCAAGAGACATCTTAACTACCTAAATTCTTATATCTTAACATACGTGTGCCTGGTGTTGCTATACACCTTCTCTATGTCCTCCTTCTTATATTGTCAACCTGGGCACTCTGACGCTGCCTTCTAACCTCACCTCACATTGCAGTGTATATACTTGCTGTCCACACCATCCTCCTGTTTCATGTCTTTGATCATTTCTAGAATACCCATATTCACAAATTGTGCTCATCCTACAAGAATCCAGTTCTAGTGTAATCTGTGTCAAAGAACTTTCCTCAGAAACCTCACAGTAGGCTCAGTGTGTACAATGTATGTCAATATTATCATTTATCATATGATTTTCATGGATTTTGTTGGTGCCTGCCTTTCCCAGAAGCCTTAGAAATATCTAGACAGCCATTGAGTCCTATTTATCCCAGTACCCTAAATATGAACTGCAGTTCTTGTAAAAAAAAATATACACCTGCTACCCTAAAATATGAAATCCCATTGCATTATTTGCTTCTGATTTTATACATCTTTCCACATTGTGCTGAAAATGTTTACTGAATATGTTATCTGACTTTATATTCTTAGCATCTAGCTCACAGTCTGCTGTCCTGTGTTCAATCACTATTTATGAAATGAGTTAAAAATTAATGAGTGAATTAATTGCTTTATCTTTTGAAAGCTATTTAATTAGCAAAGGTATAAAAAGAAACATGTAGATAGGAATGTTTTTAATATCATTGTGGAGGAGAATTTATTAAGTGCCAACTTTTCTCAAAACCTTATTATCTGAAATATTGCAATTTGCTTCTGTTTGCTCATGAACTTTAAGGATTTCTGCTTAATGAACTTTAAATAAAATTTTTGACCAGACCTTCCAAACAAGAAATTTAAAGAGAAAGTAAACTACTAGGTAAACAAAGGCCTTTTTAAAATTCTTTTTAGAAATTCTGCTTTAGGTATGTTTTAATTTGCTTCCAAGGAAGTACAGTTCTCATCACTGAATTTAGAGTGAAATTACATTTTCCTCAAATTTAGTATATGTTTTTTTAAATTGCTTTTTCTTTAAAAGGCACTACAATTATATTTCATAGACTGTTAGGTTTCTTAAATTTTTTCTACATCTGTTTTTTGTTTATATTAATTATGTTAAGTCAGGCAAGTTATTTAAAATTTCTGTTTTACAAGTAAAACATAAAAGCTCAAAGAAATTACCTGAACTACCAAATAGTAGAGTCCTGGTGTGGCATTAACCTGTGGGTTAATATCCAAGACTGTAAAAGCCGTTTGACCTGAAAGATTGGTGGTTCAAGCTCACCAGCTCCTCCTCAGAAATCCTATACAGGGTCACTGTGGGTCAGAACCAACTTGACGGCACTTAACAACAACAACCAATAATTAAATGGTAATGATGTAACTGAACTCAATTTAATTCTTGTCTAGATTAGGGTCCAGAAAATGTTTTCCATAAAAGGTCAGATAGTAAAATTTAGGCTTTCTGTGACAAGAAGCAAAATCAAGGATATTATGTTCAAACTCACCAGCTGCTCCTTAGAAACCCAATGGAGTCGCTATGGGTTGGAACCAGCTCGACGGCGCTAACAACAAGAACTATGTTGCTAAGTGCTGTTGAGTTGATTCTGACCCATAGTGAGCCTGTATAGGGTTAACATAGCAGTTCAAAACTATCAGCCATTCTGTGGGAGAAAGATAAGGCTTTCAGCGCCTGTAAAGATTTATAGCCTCAGAAACCCTATTCAGGGTTGCTAGGAGTCAAAACTGACTGTATGGCAGACCCCCACCCCCACCACTATAGGGTTTCCAGTAGGGGCTAGTGAGTTTCAACCTCCTTCCTTGCAGTTCAAACCAACTTTTTGGTTTGAGTGCTTATCCTACAGTACCACACCAAGGCTGTTATTGTTGTTAAGTGCCTTCAAGTCGATTGTACACCATAGCGACCCTGTATAAGGTTTCCAAGGAGCGACTGGTGAGCTTGAACCACCAATCTTGTGGTTCAAATCAACTTTGCAGTCCAGTGTGTTAACCCACCAAGGTACTTAAATAAGAAGAGAGAAAATAAATTACCTGATATTTTTTTTAATCCATGTAAAAATATTTTAAAGAAACATTTCAGTTCATGGGGTCTTCATAAACAATTTTAGCTTACTAGTTTGACCAAGATCAGTTTGCCAGCTCCTGTTAATATGTTATTCCTAGATCTGATACTCTTTCTTACTCTCTTTGCACTATATCAAAGTCAGTTTCTATTTGAAAAGAAATTAACAAGTAGGAGAATTGGATCTCACGTTTCCTATACTTCTGAATTAAAATCCGTTGCTTCTTTCTCAAGAGCCCTGCATCATGATAGTAGACAAATAGACTTGCACTGAGCCTATAGAAAGATGATCTGATAAGACATGCTCTCCAGCCCTAGAAAACATCCAGAAGAAAATGTGAAAAAACACAGTATATCTGATTATTTATCCTCTTTACCAACTTAGTAGTGATTTAGATGAAAATAATCTAATTATGAGAAAAGAATAATAATTCTGGCTATATTTCTACCAAATATTCTGCTGGTTTTTTAAGTCTTAGACTCTATTATTCCAGAATTTTTTGGGGAAAAGGCTTACAAACAAATAACACCTTCCTGTGTCTGAAGAGCCATCAGAATTGACTCTAAAATAAAATGGTCATTTGAAATCTCCAGCTGTGAATGTGCCTTGCTGTTTGGAAGCATCATACCTTTGTAGTTATGACTCTTGTCACAAGCAGAACCAATATGCCACTGTGTTTACATTCCGTGTAAGGCCTGGTGAGCAAAGGGATTCTAAAGAGTTTATATATTTTTAATGAAAATGTAAAGTTGAAAGTTTAGATATAAAAACTTAGCTTTATAGCCTGTTTACCTGAACGTTCTTGGGGGACAAAAATGATCTCTACTGATCCATTTTAATTATATTTTTTATTTCCAAACCTATTTTAATAAACTATTATAAAGAATATAATATGTGACATAGAAGAATATTTTATAGGATATCAGGCACAATTCTACTTTTGCCTTTTCTTCATAGAAGAATGAATCCCTGTGAGGTGTAAAGGACTGATGTAGTAGTAGGCGGCTAATTGAAAGTTTGACAGTTCAAGTCCACCAGAGGCACCTCCGAAGAAATGCCTGGCAATCTACTATCTAAAAAATCAGCCACTGAAAACACTATATAGATCCTAGTTCTACTCTGAAGCATATTGGGTCATCATGAGTCAGAATGAGTCCATTACAACTGAAAGTACTAAGTTAGTTTTTTTTAACTTTCACGTCCACACAAATAAGAAAACTTCTGTAGTTATAGATTGGCAAGATCCCCACTGCATTTACCTTACCAGATTGGAACTACTAGCGAGTGTTTCCATCTTTTGATACCTGTTGGATATCAAACTCACCAGCTGTCACTGAGTGAACTCTGGCTCAGCAGGACCTCAGCGTTAGAAGATGTTGCTCAGTCTTACATCGTCTTCACAATCGCCAGGGTGTTTGAGTCCGCCATAGGGAGTATTGTGTCAACCCATCTCACCAAGGGCAGCTTTCCCTTTGCTTCACCAAACATGATGTCTTCCTCTAGCTATTGATTGCTCCAGAGGAGTTGTGCAAAGCAAAATATTTGGACAATGATTTGTTGTAAATCTGTAAAGATTTTCAATGGCTAATTTTGGGAAGTAAATCACCAGGCCCTTCTTCCTAGTCTCTTCATTTGGAAGCTCCACTGAAACCCATCCACCATGGGTGATCCAGTGGCATAGCTTCCAACATCGTAGTCATACACAAGCTATAACAGCGTGACAAAATAATAGACAAGTGATGGTCCATACCTGAAAATGATTTCCTTCCCTATGTAATCCAGAAGAGCCAGGAGAAGCTTCTGATATTTGTTTATCTATGTATCATATGTTATACCCCGTGCCTTACTTTCACAGTCAGAGATAGTAAGGGACAGTATCCTGCATTTTGAAAATGAAAGAGTAATAATTTTACTGTAATAAATGTGCTCTGTTTATGTTCTAATACCTTAAGAAATCCTTTTCTTTATTGTTTTACCATTGTGCTGACAACAGAATCTCAAACTGGGTTTTTCATGTGGATTTTCTTGTAACTGACACTTCACTTGAGAATATTCTGGAAAAGAATATAGTTAACAATTTTTCTAAATTAAAAACATCTGTCACATAGTAGGTACTAAGTGTGCATTGAAGAATAAAGGTTCCAAAGCCCAGTAGAAAGTGGGAAATGAAAGTATTACATTCCCTGGCAAGCAAGCCACAGTAGCAGAGCAGGCTTCCTTCTTTCATTTTCTAAGGATCAATAGAACTCCTTTGTAAAATGAAATCGTCTGTGTGATGTAGAAAGTGAACCTCAAATAAACTTTAAATGTTTTATGTCTTGAAACACGCTTTTAAAAATAAATTTTCACCTGCAGAAATGTTCTTTTCAGACTAAAGGCTTAATCACTTAAAGAGATACTCTTCTTGCAATTCTGATTCCATTGTTATTGTAATGACAGTAACTCATTAACACAATAGGTGTTAATATTGATTATGACTTTTAGATTTCACAGTTTTTATCTAAAATAGATCATAGCTCTTGATCAACTGCTGCTTTGGAGATTTTCCAAGATATTGGACCAATGCTTCATGGTAAAATAATAGTGTTCAACTTGATAATGGTAGTCATTAGGGACTGTGGACTTTTTTTCTTATAATGATGCTCTGTTTCACAAAATCCAATAATCTATGTAGTCATTGGTGCAGAATTAACCATGAAAGTCAAGCGCATACTGCAGGTGCAATCAGGTACAATTATCTCAAACTTTATTAGCTAAGCACATGTGTCCAATAATAACAAATACGCTAATTCAAAATTCCATCAACTACAGGTAATTTAACAATCATCAATGAAATCTGGTGGTTTTCAGAGATTGCATCCATGTGAAAAGCTAGCAAGTATGCAGAAAAAAGAAATGAAGCAGAAAATTTGAGAAGTCAGATTTTTATTTTTTATTTTTTGTTTTACAAGAAAAACCTACCAAAGTATATGACTTTGTATATTGTATATATAAAAATTCAGTTAATTATATTGTTATAAAATTTCTAATATATTTTTTCTATAGTCATTACAATGTATTAAGAGAGAATGAAGTTGATTTTTCAGATTCACAGGGATCCATTTTGAGAAACTCTGTATTGGTAAAAGTCAACAGACACTATCATGCCTCTTTATGTATGTTGTTGATGTTAAGTGCCGTCAAGTTGATTCCAACCCATAGTGACCCTTTATAGGGTTTCCGAGGAGCAGCTGGTAAGCTTGAACCGCTAACCTTGCAGTTCAAACGGCTTTGCAGTCTGGTGTATTAACCCACAATGCCACACCAGGACTCCACTCTTTTAGGTAGATACAATTAATGAGTCTGGTAATCAACTCTGCAAGATTTAAGGTGGTCCCCAGTGCAGAATGGAGAGCTTGGTACTCAGTACAGTTGAAGCCTCCCAGGTGGATATGAATGGCAGGCACTGAGTCTGGGAAATGTTCTAAGTTCTTCTCAGTTTGTCATCTGCCTATCTTGCCAAGTTTCATGCTCATCATCAGTATTTACTCTCATTATCTCTTCTTGCTTTCTCTCTTAAATCTTTGTGATTTGAATTACAGTAAGCTTTCACACAAAGCTTACATAGGAGTCACACTTGGTGTCTAAGCTTAGACACAAAGCTTACATGGTGTGGCACTGTAGGATAACTGGACTACTGTGGTGCTGTGGGTTATTGCGCCAGGCTGAAAAGCCATTTGTACTACAAGGTCGGTGGTTCAAACTCACCAGCTGCTCTTCAGAAACACTATACAGGGTCGCTATGGGTTGACACTGACATGACAGCACTTCACAATAACTAATTGCAAGGTCATTGGTTCAAATCCACCAGCCGCTCCTCTGAGATCCTATACAAGGTCATTTAAGTCAGAAACAACTCAATGGCACTTAATAACAATATAGGTTTTCTAAGGCTGTAAATCTTTACGAGAGCAGAAAGTTTTATTTCTGAGGTACAGCTGATAAATTTGAATTACTGACCTTGTAGTTCAAACCAACCTTATGGGTGAATGCTTATCCTACAACACCACATACGGGTCTCAGTGAGTAGGAACTGACTTAGTAGAAGTGAGTTTGCTTGATGGTACATGTCTTACTGGCCACCAAAAAAACTCTGACCAACAACTATTTACTCACATGGAAAATCTGGTAGGGAGAGGTCTGGAAATGACAAACACTTTCTAAAACACATAGCAGTTCTTTTTGTGTACCAGTGCTGAGCTCCCTTTCCTGAGAGTCTACTTCTTCTGGGATTGAGGATAAGTTCCCTCATTACTGAGTCTTCCACACTTAGCTATCCCTTTCTATTGATAATCCGCATTGTGTGATCATACCACAAAGATAACTTTCCATTATAAGATGTCAATCTTCTTAAAGACAAGAATAGTAATTGGATGTTTTCCTTGGTGCTGTTAATTCTTCTCATTCCTTGCTATGTACATATGTTCAAAAATAGATGGGTGGATGAGTTGTCTTATCTTAGCTCTGTAAAGTTAATGACCTATTTTCAAGATCTTTATACACATTTTAAAAACAATTTGTTCTTTTTATTTTAGGCAAATTTTAACTTGAAGATAACAAGTTATATGTTCAGTGCATTAATATTTGATTTGTTTTAGGTATGCTTCACATGGTTTCTGTTCATGTATTATTATACAAAAACAGTGTACAATAGAGTTAGCATTTTTAACAGAAGATATTTGATTTGTAATCTATCATTACATACAACAGACTTTAAAACTATGATTTAATGTGCTAATAAACAGGTTATCCCTCAGCCCCATAGTCTTACACCCACATAGTTGTGTCATTGTGGTTAAGTGCCGTAGAGTCGGTTCTGACTCATAATGGCCTTATGCACAACCAGATATACTGCCCAGTCCTGTGCCAGTCTCACAATTGTTATTATGCTTGTACCCATTGCTGCTGCCACTAGGCCAAGCCACCTAATTCAGGGTTTTAATACTCTTCTCCAACACCATATAGTTGCGTAGGTCACCCTTTTTGTAACACTGTTTCCCATACCTTCACAATATCTGAAACTCTTCCACAGTTTCTTTTAGAAGATAAGATCACAGTCAGTGAAATTACCCTTTATCATGTATCCCTTCATGAAACACACTCTTTCCTTCATCCTTTCACTGAAAACTGCCTCTTCGCTGTCAACATGCTTCCTTTGCAGCCTTTTCCCATAGACCTCCCACTACTGGGCATGGATGTTGTTGTTAAGTACCTTAGAGTCATTTCCAACTCTTAGCTACCTTGTGCAGAGATTTGGAGGAGTGACTGGTGTGTTTGAACCACTAACTTTGTGACTAGCAGTGCAGTGCTTATCCTACAGTAGCCCACCAGGAGCAGTGGGTTAAATATCCTCCTTCCCATAAACCATTTTTACTCCTTCCTCCCTAAAAATAGCTATTTTTGAAACCCCTATCAATCTAGACCCCCTGCTATTCCTGCCTGGTGGGATTCCAAGAACCTTATCATTTTCCCTCATTCCATCAAGATTTATCTCGCATTTTTGTGTCACATTCTCTCACATTACCACTGCCATAACTCATTGCAAATTAAATCTCCATGCCCCCTTCTACTCGCTCAGCTTCTCAGGACCTTGGCACCTTACCCTCTAATGAACTTTCCTTCCATTCTACATAAAGCAAATTCTCCCCCACTACTCAATGGCACATAACAACAACAACCATACCTTAGAATTTGTCATTAATAAAAGCCTCGCCTTCTCTATTAGAATGGTTTTAAAGTCCTGATGTGATGTTTTAGGATAAGCACTGGACCACAAGGTCAGTTTGAACCTCAAGGTTGGCAGTTCAAACTCACCAGCTGCTAATGGGATACATTATATAGGTTCAATATGAATCATATCTGAACTGACGGCACTTAACAATAATAACAACTCTCTTACAATCATCTCTTGTTCATTCTCATTTATTATCCAAGCTCCAATAAAAATATAATATAATCAGGACTTAAGAATTATTGATCCTCAACTTTCCAGCATCCTATAATAACCTCCACATTTCCCCGTAGTCTATGTACAAGTTAGGTTACATGATCCACCAAAAAAAAAAAATGACTTTATTGCATGTACCCTACACTCCACTGCCTCTTCCTCTGCCTATTTGGCTAACAAACCTAAACCTTAGTTAACTACAATATTCCATCTATTCTGCACCAACCCAGCTGAATGAGACTGAAGACAAGTTCAAAAATGAGGTACATCAGTTTTATAAGTTCATGACCAGAAGTCTAAGCTGGCCTTCTATATTTCCTTAGTCCAATCACTCATACATTTTCCAACTGCTAATTCACACTGTTTTCCTCAAGCATCTAATCTCTCTTTTGCATCCTGATTACCAGTTAGCATGCTTCCCATTTGACTGAGAAAATGGAGCCAATCCAAACATAATTACCGCTACCCTGTGTCCTACTTAGACTGTAAGCTTAATTTTGCCTTACCTCAGGTTACTGTAGAGGCCCAGAGTGGTGTGTGCAAGAGGTTAATGCACTTAGTCTCTAACCATCAAGACGGAGTCCACCCAAAGCACCTTGGAAGGAAGACTTGCTGCTGACTGACTTCCTAAAAACATGACATTGAAAACCCAATGGAGCACAGTTCTGCTCTGGCACACATTGGATTGCTGTGAATCGGGGTTGACTCAGCAACTGTTTCTTTTGTTACTATGTATGGGAGTCTTGGTGTCGTGCTGACCACAAGAGTGGTGGTTCAAACCCACCAGCCATTCCTCAAAATCCCCATATGATTTAGAACTGCACTTAACAGCAACAACAACAATGTCTGAGTATCATGAATGAGCACAGCTATAATCAGTTTATTCACTGGCTCCCACTCCCTCTCTCATGCACAACCTTGTAGCTTCAGTTATGTGTAAAATGGCGTGCATCCTTTTTTTTTTTTTTCTACTCTACTAGTTTATTCCCATCAGCATATTTACCGATTGAAGTATCCCTCACCGTTAACAAAATAAAGCAAAATGAAACAAACAAACAAAAAACAACAAACCCTTAAATCTATCAATCCCTTGAACCCCACCACTTTCTTTCTTTGTCTTTATAACCAAACCTAGAAAAAGAGGATTTTGTTTGTTTGTTTTCAATTCTTGCCATAACTGTTTTTTTTTCTGCTCCCATTCTTTCATGTATCCACTTCATTCCAATTTTCACCCCATCATTCCTGCTAAATAGTTCTTGGTACTCATAATTGATTTTGCATATATGTTACTAAATTCAGTGATTAATTCTCAATTCTCATCTTACTTGATCTACCAACTCTATTTGATGCACTTGATTACTTGGTGTCTGTGACACTCTTTTTTTCCCATTGTTATTTGGTTAGGGGAGTGAATTGATTATCAAATTTCACTGAGGAATCGTCAACTTGATAGAAGATAAACGAAGAAAGAGACAAGTTGAGAATCGCAATTGTCAAAGTCATAGGTAATGATCAACATAATTTGAGCAGTGGTGGAGTAAGATGAAATGAGAAAGGGACGAAGATAGATTCAAGATGTACAACTTCTGCAGATTGATAACTGACTCATTGAGATAAGGATAAAAAGAAAAGCTAATGTTTTAGTAACAACGCATAAAACCAACAAATAACAACTTGTTCATAATACATGACGCAGTTGTGGGTTGCCTTCTGTGGGTCTACGTTACTTGCTTTCTCATTCCTAGGCTTTGCCTGAAGGTGCAGCCACTGTTGGGGATTTGATCTCAAGACTGAGGGGAAGAGACAGAGAGCAGGCAGAGAATTGCTCTTTCCCTCAAAGGATATGGCAATAATCATATCTGCTCATGGCAACAGTCGTAGTCAATGGGATATACATGTATAATCCACAGAAAGGCCAGGGAGGTAGGATGCTTGTGAATAACAATGCAATTTATCATAGAGAGGACTCAAAGCACTGTTTATACTCATAAGAGAAAAATAGTGGGCAGAAGTAGAAAATCTAGTAGACAGAATGGATTTGGGAAAGAAGAAACATATTGTGTGGGGGCTGAACATCCAAGAGGAGATGCCAGGCAGACAGTATGAAATAGAAAACTGGAACTTAGAAAAAAGCTTAGGGTTGGAGAATGTTAATGAAGCCAAACAGATCATTTGGGAACACCTACAATTTGACATAGGAGGTAGAAGAGATGCAACTATAGCAACCGGAGTAGCTATTCACAGATAACAAAAATCCAAACTCAGATGTTGAATGAAATATAGTCTGATAGAAATGTATATTGTGGAGCCACTATTAAATTAGGCAGACTATTTCAGCCCTGGATTTAGAGTCCTATGAATGAATCAGAGAAACAATATGGCATAGGGTTTTCAAAACACACATTCAGTAGATGAATATCTAGGTTTATAGTCCCAAATAGTTTATTTGTAGCACTTTGAAATTGGGCAAATGACTTCACCTCTCTAAAAAGGTTCCTTCTCAGGAAAATAATAACAATGGCATTTACTCTGTATGATTGTTGAGAGGATTAAATTAGATTGTACCTGTGAAACGGAACCTTGGTGGCACTGTAGTTAAGTGCTCAGCTGGTAACCTAAAGGTTGGCAGTTGGAAATCACCAGCCATTCTAGGAGAAAGATGAGGCAGTCTGCTTCAGTAAAGGTTTATAGCATTGGAAACCCTTTGGGGCAGTTCTACTCTGTCCTATGTTGTTGTTGTTTTTAAGTGCCATCAAGTTGGTTCCAACCCATAGTACCCTGTATGGGGTTTCCGAGGAGACGCTGGTGAGCTTGAACCACTGACCTAACAGTTCAAATGGCATTGCAGTCTGGCACATTAACCCACAGTGCCACACCAGGACTCTACCCTGAACTATAGTGTCACTGTAAGTTGGAATTGACTTGATATCAGTGGATTTTGTGGCAAGGAGATGCCTGCAAAATGATCCGAAAGCTCTTGTCTCATTTCAAACAGTGAATTAGTGTAATTGTATTATTAATGTTGTCAAGTGCTATAGAGGTAGTTCCAATCTTAACAGCCCTGTATATGATTTCTGAGGAACAGCTGGTGAGTTTGAACTTCCGACTTGCAGTTTAAACTGACCTTGGCATCCACTACTTATCCTAAAGCACCACACCAGAACTCCAATAATGTTCATTGTTGTTGTTGTTCAGTGCCATGGAGTAAGTTCTGACCCATAGTGACCCTGCTGTATAAGGTTTCCAAGAAGCAGCTGATGACCTTGAACCACCACCTTTGCAGTTCAAACCAACTTTGCAGTCCAGCCCATTAGCCCACAGCACCAGACCAGATAATAGAGTTACATAAAAGAAAACAGTTATTCTAGCTCTTGTTTACCTTTCCTTTATTTGAAGTCTTTCTGGTAAATTTTCTTTACTACTAGTGATAAATTTCTTTTGACTTAAAAATTCTGTGATGTGTATGATTAGTCAATTATGTGAAATACAAATAATATTAAATTCAAATATAAAATACATACAGCACTTGAAGTAATAACACTTATTTATAAATTGATTACACCCAAATGATAACATCTTGTTCCTTGCAAAAGTGTGATTGATGAGCATGAATATTTATCGCTACCAATATTTTTATCACAGTGAACTTTTGAGGAGCTCTTTAGACAATGTTGATGCTATCTGCCTTTCACTTCTAAAGCTTCTGCTATTTTTAATGGTAATGAAAAACATTTTTAAAGCAATTAAGCATTGCTGAAGGACTGTTCAGTTTCACTTAAAGTAATAAGTAAAAACAAACACAGGAAGTTGACAGGAATTGAAAACTTGAAAATGAATGTTTTCTTCTGTCAGCTTTTCTTCAGCCCAACTTTGCCCAACTTCACTCTGTGGTTTGTCCTTTCCTAAACCATTACTTCTTTCCCCTGAGTTATGTCATTTTCTAAGAGTTGGGATCATAGTGGTTACAATGACTGTCTTTAGTGCTATTTTTTGTTTTGTTTTTTTCTTTAAAAGCTTTTATTGTAAGTTGAGTGCTAGTTTACATGGGAGTACATCAGTATTGCACTCATCCTGTTGTATTGCATTTCATTGCAATGATTGCAATCGCTTCTGTGCATCATCATTCAACAGTGTTTGCTTCTATTCCCTCTTTTTTTCTTTTCTTTTTTTAATTGTACACAAAAACACTCAGGAATATATAATCATTTAAACAACCAAAGGACACATTCTGTAAGCCTGCCTCCTGGCCACAAGCACACAGCCTTTCTCTTCCCATATGTCTAGAGTCCTCAGCTACTCTATCTTTCCATGCCATCACCTATGCCTCCATCTCTGGTGTCACTGCTTCTCTGGATAGGGTTCCACATTCCACTCATGCTCTTCTCCCTTGATGGTCCTTGAGTCCCCTGTTACTGGAATGTAAGATTAACTACTCCCCATTTTATGTTACAAAACTTCTACCTTTACAGTTGTGACAATCACAATTAGTCATAATAACAATTATTCACTAATGCTACATTTCTTTAAAAAAACAAAAAACAAAAATAATAATCTCCAGTGTAGAGGATGCCGTTTATGACTCGTACACTTTTTCCTAAGTTTGAATTGACTGGCCTATAAAGTCACAAAATTGTCAATGAAACAATATATATCCTGCAGCCTCTGTTCCGTATTGCTATTTTATGCTGTGTTGTGATTTTCTTGTCAAATGTTTTTGTTTTTTAAGCATCACTAGCCATTTGGTAGGCTGCAGAGCTGATTAAAACCCAAATTCCCATAAGAGGCTTACAGATGTTATAGAATTAGAGGAAATTAGTTTTAGATCTGGCAGTGATTTTTCTAAAAATGGTCTGTTGCTCTCACTGAAATCGAGGATTTCTTTGCTAAGCTGCCAAGATATGTAAATCTTTTATGAGAGCTAATTTTGGAAAATACCTTGACATATATTGTCTAATTATAGAAATCAAACTTCTAGCTGAAAATCAACAGCCTCTGGGATTAAAGACTATGTTGGTATCTCCAGGTACTTTCCAAACCATAACAACTCCATGTGTTTCAGAGTAGGACTGTGTTCTCTTTTTAATAGTTGGTATTTTCAGAAATAGATGGCCAAAGAGGGAACTGTGATCATTGAAGTGAAATGAAGTGTATGATTTGTTGAATGTAAAACTGATGATCTGCTCTGCAAACCCTCACTTAATTCACAATAAAGTTGTTTTAAAGAAATAGATGGCCAAGCATATCTTCCAAGATTTCTCTACATGGGCTCAAACCTCTGCCTTTCAGTTAGCAACCCAGTTCATTAACCATTTGTACCAACCATGGACTCCAAACAAAAAAGATGAACATATAATAGCAATTCAGTCCATTTATCTTTTCCCAATAAAGACTGACACGATTGCTAAACACTGTGGATGTATTGTCTCTGTAGACAGTATTAGCGCATCTAGATAGGCAAAGACAGCAATTCAGTGATTTTGTTAGCTGTGCAGATTGTCCTTTTATTTTCTATTTCATCACTTTGTTAAAAAAACATCATACAAATTTGCACGATACTGATAATATACTCACTAGAAGTGAGAATCAAAAGATCTTTCTTATACTTTTTTTTATGCTCTCCTCTCAAGAGAGAAACTCAGCAAACAAGTAAAATGAGCAAACCTCTTTCGTAGAACCTCTATGCACAAGAACTTTTATGACCACTATAAGTCATTTGCTGTTATTGTTAAGTGCTTTGGAATCAACTACAATGTACTAGGTCTTGTGTTTTATAGATAGCAATGGATACAAGTTTTACATGGTACACAGAGAATTAGACAGCAGCCACACTTACTAAAAGCTGACAGAATAAACCAGGAAACTCTGGTATTTCCCACTCACTGGATAACAGGACCTGAGACAGATATGCTGTACTAGCAGAACTGGGGTTCAAGAAGACATGAATACATATAGCCATCCAATATCATCTCTTAACAACATTTGAGTAGGTCATTCTAACCTTTTATCTTTCTTAAGGAAACCCATACTTCATTGTTAGTAATTGCTCACCAATCTCTTAGAATTTAGGATTATGACTGAGCGCTATTCTTTGTACATTTTGAAATTGGCATAAAAAACATGGTGGTGCATTGCACACTCTTGACAAATATGGTATTGGGGTGGTGGTGGTTATGTACTGTGGAGTCGGTTCTGACTCAAAGCCACCCTGCATAGGGTTTTGAAGGCTGAAAATATTTATGGGAACAGAAAGCCTCATCTTTCTCCCATGGACTGACTGGTAGTTTCGAACTGCTTAACTTGAGGTTAGCAGCTTGACTTGTAATCACTAAACTACCAGAGCTTCTTGAAAGGTTCTACTTAAAATTACCCCCACATATATTTTTAAATTTCTCTAGAAGAAAGAATACTATGGTATTGCTGTCTTTGTGACCTATTTCTAAAGTGATAAAGCGGATCCTTTAATAGTAGCTTTCATATTTCTAAAATTCATTGATTTCAAAGATAAAAGTCAAAAAGATGAGAAAATCCTATAATAGTCTGTTCATGGGATTTGTCCTTTTACTTCCTAACTTTAAAAATCAAAAGTATAAGATGAATGGTATCTAGCAAAATGTCATAGCTATTTCTGTGCTATATGTGTGTGGGGGTCGGGGAAGGGGTATGTTAGGGAGCATATATCCCGAGATACAAATTTCACCTTTTTACTCAACTAATATATTGAAAAATGGCATAATATAAATGCATTGCATGTAATTTGCATTTAGAAAAAATTTTAACAAATATAGAAAGATAGATAACTAATGGGGTTTCTTTTTAAGGCATGTTGTTGTTGTTGTTAAGTGCCGTCGAGTCGGTTCCGACCCATAGCGACCCTGTACAGGGTTTCCGAGGGTGTAAATCTTTACGGGAGTAGAAAGCTTATCTTTCTCCCGCGGAGCAGCTGGTAGTTTCGAACCACTGACCTTAAGGTTCGCAGCCCGATTCGTAACCACTACGCTACCAGAGCTCCTTTTAAGGCATGAGGGGGCTTCAAAAAGTTCATGAAAAAATAGAATTAAAAAGTAACTGATTTTTTTCTCAAACATTTGAAGCCACCTTGTATATGCCAGAAGTTTTCAAGGGGATATTATTATATGCTACCTGCATATAGTTATTGATGTTTTGAAACTGAAAAGTTCAGTTGAAAATATAACAATGAAAAATAACCTTAATTTTTTAAACTGAAAATTAGTTTCAGAAGAAGTTTATGATGCACTCCTTGACAGTGTATCATTGGTTCCATCTTACTAAAATGCATAGCTCTTTGATGATTCAGTTTCTGGAATATAAAAGATACTTAAGAAATTAATTCTGGAGTCAAAGGACAGAGGGAATATGTGAAGCCATCAAATAATCTTCAATTTCATAGGGTATGAAGTTGTGCTGGAAGTGCTCAAGCGAATCTAATTATTATTTTTGGAAATAAAACATGCATCACTACTGTGTAAAGATTTTCCAGAGCCTTGGAAAAGCTGTAAACTAAAGACCATGCACTCTTAGATTCTGCTTGGCAAAACAAAGAGACTCTGGGGATTCCAAAACAGAAAAACAAACGCCAGCAGAAAAGCAACCCCTTAGATAGAGCTGATATAAAACTTCTTCCTTTCTCACTAAACATTGTTCATTGCCTGAAATTGCCTTTACTTTTTAACTTTGTTGTTGTTGTTGTTAGGTGCCATCGAGTCGGTACCGACCCATAGCAACCTTATACACAACAGAACGAAACACTGCCCGATCCTGGGCCAACCTCACTACTGTTGCCACACTTGAGTCCATCGATGCTGCCAGTTGGCCAATCCATCTCGTTGAGGGTCTTCCTCTTTTTCTCTGAACTTCGGAAATATTTTACTGCCAATTCATATTGAAAAGGCTGCTGTTTGCAGAGATGAGTCTTAAAATGATCATTATTTTATGATCATTATTATGTGAATTTGTTTTCTTATGGAAAATGTCTAAATACCAATTCTGAATACAAACAACCCGAGAGTTATGTGTTTATGCTATGAGTACCTTCATGTTAGAGTTTCTGTAGACATACTACAGAGAAAATGATTACAAAGCCTTTAATCAGTTGGGAATTTCCCTGTAGCAGGTAGCTATGGCATCAGCCTGTGTCTTATGCCAAAAGCAATCTACAAAATATTACTTTCAAATGCCTGTGGTTTGACAATATGACCAAGTTCTTAAGCAAAGGGCTATTTATTTTTCATTGAAATGATTTGATGGATCATTTGAATGATACAATAATTACCAAAACAAAAAATTATACTAGACAAAGTGCAAGTATTCATTGAAAAGATCCCAAATTCATAGCTAAACTTTAAGGAGGACATTAATATTATTATACAAACATTTATTTTTTAACATCAAGAATTAATCTTTGACAGTCACACTATGATACTTTATAAATAAAAAAATATAAATCTGTAATATTTATGCATTTTCCTAGTGATTGGTCTTTCCTGGTGTTATTACACAAATAAGTGAGTTGAAATCTTTTCATCCTTGCTTCTAAGGAGAATTCTGGTTACATTTTTTCTGAATGGTTTATTCATGTGACAATTCATTGTGCATATAATATTCTACACCACCACCACAATTTGAACAAACCAATTCTCCTATTTTCCTTTATTAAAACAACAACAAAAAGAAAAAACAACCTTTGAATATGATGGAAGAAAAAATAAAGGTGATTTTAGTTGCCAGTTTATAAATACCCACCACTTGTCTGTAAGTTGGCTTACATGTTGCTGTGATTCTGGAAGCTATGTCACAGATATTTTAAATACAGCATTGTTACACACAGTGAATAGGTTTCAACTGAGCTTCCAGATGAAGACAGACTAGGCAGAAGGGGATAGTCGATTACTTCTGCATATTTAGTAACTGAACATTTTATGAATATCAATGGAACACTGTCAATACCAGAATATTGCATGTTGAAGCATGATGAAGAGCATAAGAATATTGTCAGTTATAATGCTGGAAGAAGACTCCCAGGTTGGAAGGTGCTCAAAATACAACCCGGAATGTGCTGTCTCCTAAAAGTAGAGTTGACTGTGATGAAGCATATGGAGTAAAACCTTTAGGACCTTCATTTGCTCATGGGACACAACTCTAAATAAAGAGAAGCAGCTGTAAACATTCATTAATAATTGGAACATGGAATATACCATGTAAGAATCTAGGAAAATAGGAAATTGTCAAAACTGAAATGGAATGCAAAAACATTGAAATTGTAGGCATTAGTGAGCTGAAATGGACTGGAATTGGCCATTTTTAATTTGGCAATCACACTATGCCAGGGATGACAAATTGAAGAGGAATCCAAAAAAAGACATAAAGATCTGTCCTGAAGTACAGCATTGTCAAAGATAGACTAATAACAATACATTTAAAAGGAATACCAGTTAATACCATTATTATTCAAATTTACACATCAACCACTAAAGCTAATGATGATGAAACTGAAAAATTCTATCAACATCCTCAGCCTGAAGTTGATCAAACATGCAATCAAAACATATTGATAATTACTGGCAATTGGAATGCCAAAGTTGGAAACTGAGAAGGTGATCAGTATATGGAAAATATGGCCTTGGGCATAGGAATGATGCTGGAGATCAAATGATAAAATTTTGCAAAACCAATTAGCTCTTCGTTGCAAATACCTTTTTAAAAACAACATAAAAGACAACTATACACATGGGTAGAATTCTTCCAACTTCTTCAAAATGAAATTGATCAAGCATGCAGTCAAGGTGTATTGATAATTACTGGTGATTGGAATGCAAAGGTTGGGAACAAAGAGGAAGGATCAGTAGTTGGAAAATATGGCCTTGGTGATAGAAATGGTGTTGGAGATTTCAGATAGAATTCTGCAAAATCAATGATTTTTTTCATTTCAAATACCCTCTTTAGGCAGCATAAGAGATAACTATACACATGAACCTCACCAGATGCAATGCACAGAAATCAAATTGACTATATCTACAGAAAGAGACAATAGAAAGCTCCATATCATCAGTCAAAACAAGACGAGGAGCAGATTGTGGAACAGACCATCAGTTGTTCACATTCAAATTCAAACTGAAGCTGAAGAAAATGAAAACAAGTCCACAAGAGCCAAAATATGACCTTGAATATATCCCACCTGAATTTAGAGATCATCTGAAGAA
>NW_006408905.1:2048157-2055068 GCF_000296735.1 Chrysochloris asiatica
ACTGATGACGATCAAAGAGCACAGCCTTCAATATGGATTACATCTCAAACTAAAGAAAACAAAAATCCTCACCACTGGACCAATAAGCAAAATTCTTATCAATGGAGAAAAGACTGAAGTTGTCAAGGACTTCATATTTCTTGGGTCTACTATCAACACTTAGGCAAGCAGCAATCAATAAATCAAACGACGTATTGCATTAGGCAAATCTGCTAAACGAGACCTTTTTAAAGTGTTGAAGAGCAAAGATGTCAGATTGAGGACTAAGGTATGCCTGATCCAAGCCATGAACATTTCAATAGCCTCATATGCATATAAGGAGCTCTGGTAGCGTAGTGGTTACAAATCGGGCTGCGAACCTCAGGGATAGCAGTTCGAAACTACCAGCTGTTTCGTGGGAGAAAGATGAGGCTTTCTGCTCCCGTAAAGATTTACAGCCTCAGAAACCCTGTACAAGGTAGCTATGGGTCGGAACCGACTCCACAGCACATAACAACAACAACAACAACATATGTATATGAATGTTGAAAAGTATATAAGGAAGACCATAGAAGAATTGATGGATTTGAGTTATGGTGTTTGAGGAGACTATTAAAATTACCATGGAATGCCATAAGAAAAAAACAATCTGTGTTGTAAGAACTACAGCCAAAATATTCCTTGGAAGTCAGGATGGCCAGACTTTGTCTCATACTTCATACAGAGTATCAGGAGGGACCAGTGCCTGGAGGATATCATGTTTGGTAAACTGGAAAGTTAGATTAAAAAAAACAAAGACCCCCAACAAGATCGATTGGCACTGTGGCAGCATTAATGCTCAGTCATAGCCACGATTGTGAGGTTGGCACGGGACCAGCAGTGTTTTGTTTTGTTGTGCATAGGGTTGCTTTGAGTCTGTGCCAACTCGATGGCACTGAACAACAGTTTATAAATAAGCTGCATAGGACATCTAACAAAGTGTCTTACACATCAAAGATGTTAAGAAAATATTTCTTGATATTTACATTGGTATGTTTCATGATACCCTACCTCAGCATAAGCTATGAGATCTCAGTACCAGGTGACTTCTTACAAATTTTATAGGTACCATGAGAAAATATTCCAATTTTTGAAGTGACTTCTATAAACTGCTTAATAAATTTAACCTCAACTCAATGGAACGTAAGTTTTCAGCTTAATACATGTTGTCCTTTCCATAGAGGAGGGAATGAAGTATGGATCTGCCCTAATGAGAGCCAAACATAGCCAAAGGAAGGGCTCTCCTGTGGGAATCCTCATTACTCTGTACAAAGCACCAGCCAAACCAGAAAGGCGAGTCTAGGAAGAGTTGTTTGCCCAGAAAAAAAAAAAAAAAAAAAATTAAGCACTGTTCAGGTTTTCAGCATTAAGGTATGTTGGTGCAAGATGATTTCTTATTATATTTTGTCAGAAGTGACCAAACAAATTAATATGATGAGACCTCTGTGTGAGATTTTATCACTGACCCATTCTTTCTCCACTCGCTTCCTAACTACTCACAGAATGGATTATGTGTCCCTCTCTTGTATGACCACTTACTTGCTCTCTTTCCTTCTTTTTTTAAAAAAAGAAAAAATGATTTGCTACTGATTTAGCCATACAAAACTCATCTTGTCACCCAATTCTCGGTCTCAAGCTGCTGCATTCAAAGTGCAATCTCAGAGCACTTTGTATCAGTCAGTGTTGGAGAAACCTTGAGTACTTTACATACAAAGTTGTTGGTTTTTTTTTGAAATTTTATATGAGTTTGAAACTGCTTCTCTGGGGTTGGGCTGCACTGGCCACCCCATCTGGCTGATTTCTGTCTGCAGTCTGTAGGCTGGCAGTGTGTGCTCATCTTTTATAAGTCCATTCCCTACCCAGTGCCCCCTTTTTTGGTGAGATTTCTGTGAGGTGTGTCAGGTGGTCATCCTGCAGCTTAGTGGCTTTAAGTATACTCTCCTTTGGTTTGGGTCTTTGGGGAGCCGATTGGGAGAGAGACCAATAATGCAACTATTTTGATAAACTATTTTGATACTGAAAATTGATGTGCTTTTTTTTTTGTAAATAAAAAACCAGTCCCTCCAAACAACAACAACAAAAAATGTAGCTTTGATACATTTTGACCCTAACTGTAAGTTAGATGGCATCCTGGGGTCGTACTGTAGGGTAAACTGGACTGCTAAACCATAAGGCCAGTAGTTCAAACCCACCAGCTTCTCCTTAGAAACCCTATATAGGTTCTTTATGAGTTGGAACCGACTCAACACCATATGACAATAAGTCAGCTACTTTATGTGAAAGTCAACTGAAGAAGTTATAACATAGTTTAATGAGACTGAGTGAATACACCTTTTATCTAAATTGAATTTTTCTGTACTCAAATGACTCATTTGCATCGTAACACTTAAACTCATACTTGCTCAAGACAATAACTGGGCATCTTGTGTGATGATGAGTGTTAATGCACTGGACTGCAAGGTCGGTTTGGACAGCAAAGTTAGTGGTTCAAGCTCACCAGCTGCTCCTCAGAAATCCTATACAGGGTTGTTGTGGATCAGAATACACTCAATAGCACTTAACAACAACATCCTACATATCTGAGTAGCTGAATGTCTGAAATCCACACCTCACTCTACTTGCCAAGACATGTACCCTTGGAATTGTACAGAATGCATGTTGCACAGAGCAGTGGTAACCCTAGAAGTAACCCATATGGAATGTGGTGGTGATGGGCCATGGAGTAGGTTCCAGCTCAGAGCTACCCTGTACAGGGTTTCTGAGGCTATAGATCTTTACGTGAGCAGAAAGCCTCATCTTTATCCCATGGAACGGCTGGTAGCTTTGAAATGCTGACCTCTGTGTTTGCAGCCTGACTCATAACCACTATGCTACCAGAGCTCCTTATATGGAATATAGGAGGTGGAATAACTTTGCTATAAATCCTATAGATAACATTTATTTTTGATCCTAAATTTTCAATTCTTACAAACCAACAACAGCATTTGTTGTGCCTTATCTCTAAAGCTATAAAATGATGTTAGTAGATTCCCTATTTGATAAGGAAGAAAGATACAATTTTTAAGATCAATGGCATGAATCAGTACCTCATAGAATATGCCCCAACCAATTGTCTGACCTCCCCCAGGGCCTATAGAATGAGACTTAGTTCTTCTCTCTGTGTCACAAACTGGCAAGAGCTGCTTTTCTCCAAGTCTTTGTATCATACCTCCCCGCTGGGAGGCCCTTCTGATGACCCACACCAAATTCTGGGATATTAATTTCTGTTATAATGATGTGAAATCTTCCTGTTTGGGAGAAAGAGCTGCCCCATTTATCAAAGTCTTCCTTTTCTATTGAGTCTTACATCTATTCTTCTACTTTTCTTTGCACCTTTTCAACTCCTGTAAAACCTCTAATAACAGTCTGTGCTAGAATTCAATGGCCTTTCTTTTCTTCTCTTCTATTTTGTCCCTAACCCTTCCTCATGGGGCCATGCCCTGGCCCCAATTTACCTGTGTAAAGTGAGAGATGACTTATCTACCAACCACTGCCTCATCTTTTAAACCTCACTTTTTAATAAATTCTTGTTTCTTACTGTATGGGACACAAGGTAAACCTGGGTCAGGGATTCTAGTCAGGGTCAGCAACAAGGAACTATCGATGGAAATGCTCATTTAGTGGGAAGCAGAAATCAAAAGGAGGATACTAACCAGGACTCAGGAACACAAAAATCAAGGTGTAGAAGACAGACAGCAAATTTGAAGCAGCTATCAATTCTTTAGACATAAAGGTAGGATAGACAATGCATCAGCAGTGAGGAGACTGCCTGGATGATCTTGAGAAATTAACACACCTGCCAAGGCCCATGTCTACCGGTAGTCTTTTGTTTGGTTCAATCCTCTTCTTCTGTTTAGGCATGCAAGTCATTCTTGCATTATCCCCGTCCCCCCTTTACATCCATATATACACTCTAAGGAAACAGCAGCTGGCTGTTTGTGCTAATAAATCTAAATGGCCATTTTGAATGTGTGCCAGACAGGATCGGCTGCAAGATTTCATTGTTACATCTGCCATCTGTAGTTCTTCAGTGCTAGGATGTGAATTTCCTGGCAAGCATCTCTAATTCTGAACTATCTTTCACCCTGCACTGGAGATATTCACTCACAAAAGTAGCTTTTTTAAGGAATGTTCTTGACAAAGGCAGTATTCTAACTGTTTTAAAATGGAAGAATCTGGGATCTTTTCATCTTGCACTTTTTATATATACCCAAGAAAAAGATACTTCTTGATTGTTAATAAAACTTAACTCTTAAATTAAAATCACTTTATTGAATTCTTTTTACTTGAACATATGATGTTTCAATCAATATGAACAATAGAATTCTGTTTTCAGGCTTGTTCACAGCTCTGTAGCTAAGTTGTTGCACTCTATCTAAGCTCTTTTATTTTTCTACATAACATTTCCCTTTTCACTCACTCTCGAAATTATAGTAATTTGGGCAATTCCCTTCTTTTGAAAGACAGAGCTATTGCCAAAAGTATTTCAAGTGGTAAAGGTTTTTGAGAAGGGAGACAATTTAGTTGAGGATTAATAGCTGTGATTGCTACATATGAAATAAAATGCCTAAAACTAAATGTTCAGATATCAAAAAGATAGAGTCCTCAAAATGTGAATTAACCATTTTCTAAAGTTAGCTAAAAATTGTAACTACACAATATCTTACTTATTTCTGTATCCTCAGTGTATACCATAATAATGACCCTCAATGAATGCTTGGTGCAGTCATTGATAAAATATGCATGGTCATACATTTTTAGAATAAGAGCTAAATGTCTGTACTTTCTGAAGTTTTAAAAGACCTACATTTTAAAATATCTTTCTAATATGTAGTCTACCTTTTTAAAAGATTTGAATCTCTCTACCATAGTTAGGGAGTCCTGGCGTGGTGGTGTGGGTTAATATGCTGGACTGCAAAGTTGGTTTGAACCATAAGGTCAGTGGTTCAAGCTCACCAGCTGCTCCTCGGAAACCCTATGTATGGTCACTGTGGGTTGGAACTGACTCAGATGGCATTTAACAACAACACCATAGTTAAAATAGCATGATACATACTGTAATAATCAGCAGATAGGTCAGTGGAATAAGTTTGATAATCACTAAAATGTCCTTAGTATTTATCATAACTTTAGACTTGATAAGAAAAAAATAATGTATCATGGAGGAATTGTTATTAACACATGGTCTTGATGAAGTTGATTACTTGTCTTTTAAAAGGAAAACAAAAGAATACTCACACACATGTGTGTATGTGCAAAAAATTAAGAAAAATAAAAATCAAGCAATAGACTGGAAAAATATTTGAAACATATTTTTTTAATATATGAGAGCTAATATGCATAGATTTTTTTAGCTCCATTGGGAAACTACACAAAGGAGCTAAAGAATTTATGAAAATAAATATTGCTAAAAAATTTATAGGAGTAGGGTAAGCACTGGACTGCGAACCACGAAGTCAGAAGTTCGAGCCTACCAGCCACTTTCTAGGAGAAAGATGAGGCTTTCTGCTATTGCAAAAATTTATAGTGTCATTACTTGAAGGTACGGAGCTCTGGTAGCGTAGTGGTTACGAATCGGGCTGCGAGCCTCAGGGTCAGCAGTTTGAAACTACCAGCTGTTCCACGAGAGAAAGATGAGGCTTTCTGCTCCCGTAAAGATTTACTGCCTTGGAAACCCTGTACAGGGTCGCTATGAGTCGGAACTGACTCCACGGCACATAACAACAACAGTAACAACAACAATAAATCTGTAAAATTTATCACTCTGGTAGAGCAGTGGTTACAAATTGAGCTGCTAATTACACAGTCAGCAGTTCTAAACTACAAACAGTTCTGTGGGAGAAAGATGAGGCTTTCTGCTCCCGTAAAGATTCACAGCCTCGGAAATTCTATACGGGGTCGCTGTGAGTTGAAACAGAATCCATGGCACATAACCACCACCACCACAATTTGATAAAGGTAATTCACAACAAATTGTTAAATTAAACCACATTACCTAAAAGTACCCAGAAAATTGTGGGTTGCAATTTTGAATTCACATGCCCTTGCAGACTTTCAAATGTTTATGTACTCTGAATCACTAGTTTTCTTTTTTAGGAATTTATCACAAAAACATAATCATAAAAACAACACATGTATTCATATGTAAAAATACTCATTTAAATACTATTTATAATAGTAAAAAGATTGAGAAGAATGCATTTGTCTCAAAATGAAAATGGTTAAATATAGATTTGTCAATATGATATAATTATACAATCATTATAAATAATTATTTAGAAGAAATTGTAACGACAATAAAAATTATGATCATATGAAGTAAATGAGATTAGGTACAAAAATTAATTGTCAATAAGAGCTCAACCAGGAAAATTTGTGTGTATGTTTGTAATATATTCAGAAAATGATGGAAAGGAAATTATGTGTATGCTAATGGTGGTTACTTCTGAGTATAATTACAAATGATTTAAATTTCATCTCTTTTTCTGAGCTGCTGAGTTTTCAATAGTGAGCATGTATTAGTTTTTGCATTAAGATAACATATATTAAAGATAAGTAAGTAGTCCTCATGAATATGTGAATTAATTTTCACATGTGTCATATGTTCCATTCTCAACTACCACTAATAAAACATTTAAAAATAAACTCATGCCTATGTTGTTGTTAAGTACCGTGGAGTCGATTTTGACTCATAGTGACCCTGCACAGGGTTTCCGAGGCTGCAAATCTTTACAGGAGCAGAAAGCCTCATCTTTCTCCCATGGAACAGCTGGTAGTTTCTAACTGCCGACCTTGAGGTTAGCAGCCTGATTTGTAACCACTATGCTACCTATGTTGTTGTTGTTGTTATGTGC
>NW_006408905.1:2056393-2059083 GCF_000296735.1 Chrysochloris asiatica
GGCAGTGTTTTGTTCTGTTATACATAGGATCGCTATGGGTTAGTACCAACTTGATAGCACCTAACAATAACAACATTGGGTTTCTAAGCATTGGCTGATCAGTTTTAACTGCCAACCTTGTGGTTCAAACCGACTTGGCCATTGTGTCCTTATCCTACAACACCAAACCAGGACAGTTTCTATAAATATTACACAGATAAACAATGTTTTATGTGCTCTAGAAATTATCAAATGGAAATACCTTATGTTTACACAGATTGCTAGTTTATTAAGATACATGCTTACGGTATGATATAGGCTTATATCATATGAAAATAATAATTAAGTAAAAATAAAATATGGGTATATTAGTTTCCTCATACTTACATAACAAAGTACCACAAACTGAGTAGCTTAAAACAATTGAGAGATTTATTCTGAGTTCTAGAGGCCAGAAATCTAGTCTAAAATCAAGTTTTCAGTTAGACCACTCTCTCTCTGATAGCTCTAGGGAAGAATTTTACCTTGCCTCTTCCTAGTTTTTGCTGGTTCCTGGCACTCCTTGTCACCCCTTGGCTTGCAGCTGCACCACTCCAATATCTGCCTGAGGAGTCACATGACATTCTCCCTGTGCATCTCTCTCTCTGTCTTCACATAATCCTTTTTGTAAGGATACCAGTCTTTTCAATTAGGTCCCACCCTGATGGAGTCACTATTAAGTCGGAAGTTGGCTCAATAGTACCTAACAATAATTTATCCAGTATAACCCCATTTAAGGAGCTCTGGTAGCATAGTGTTCATGAATCGGGCTGCGAACCACAAGGTCAGCAGTTCAAAACTACTAGCTGTTCCGCAGGGGAAAGATGAGGCTTTCTGCTCCCATAAAGATTTACAGCCTCGGAAACCCTTTACAGGGTTGCTATGAGTCGGAACCGACTCCACGGCACATAACAACAACAGCAACCCCATTTAACTGACCAAATCTGCAAAGATTCTATATCAAATAAGGTCATATTCTAAGGTTCCAGTTAGATATGAAGATTTGGAGAACACTATAAAACCTAATACAGTTGGTTTAGAATTATGTTTTAGTTCTGTTGTTGAATTTTATTACCATTTGCTTTTCCAAAAATCCTTTCATGCCTCTACTCCCAGTAGAAAGCATATAAGATAATTTAGAATTTTTTTTTCATTTTACAATCAATCACAAGTCTTATTAATTCTACCATAGAATAGATGTCAAATCTGCTCTCTGAACTGCTGACCCTCATGCTCATTAACTGATGACTGTCATTAAAACCCCTTTCTTGAGTTCCTCCCTCCCACTCTTTCTAAACTGTAATATATTCATAGTATTAGAGTAATACTTTTAAAACCAGGAGTCCTGGTGTGGCATTGTGGGCTAATGCACTGGACTGCAAAGTCGGTTTCAATCACAAGGTTGATGGTTCAAGCTCACCAGCCACTCCTTGGAAACCCTATACAGAGTCTCTGTGGGTTGGAACCAACTCAATGGCACTTACAACAAACAACTCTTAAAACATGTAATTTCATATGCCATTGCACTACTTAAAACTGTTTAATGAACTTCTGTTTTATTTCTTACATACTCCAATTTCTTATCATTGTCTGTAAGATTCTCTATAAGCTGAATCTGCTGACCTTCCCAGTCTCAGTACGTTACTCATTTCCTTGTGTCTCCTCTTAGCTAGTCCCATACATCTCCTTTCAGGTGCAGGTGCTCAAATATGCCATCCTCCTTCCTTCCAGATGTTTGCACTTGGTGTATCCTCTTCTTTGATTTCTCTTCTTCCAGCCCCTTCCATAAATGACTTCTTCTCAGGTGTTTATTTAGTATGGATTGCATCTCAATGTAAAGAAAGCAAAAATCCTCACCACTGGACCAATAAACAGCATTTTTATCAACAGGACAAGATTGAAGTGGTCAAGGACTTTTTTCTTCCTGGATCAACTGTCAACACTCATGGAAGCAGCAGTCAAGAAATCAAATGACATATTGCATTAGACAAATCAATAGCACAAGACCTTTTTAAATTGTTGAAGAGCAAAGATGTCAGCTTGAGGATGAAGGTGCACTTGACGCAAGCCATGGTATTTTCAATAACCTCATATATATGTGAAAGCTGGACAGTGAATAAGGAAGGCCATAGAAGAATTGATGCTTTTGAGTTATGGTGTTGGAGGGGAATAATGAAAGTGCTATGGGCTGCCTATAGAACCAACAGATCTGTTTTGGAAGAAGTGCAGCCAGCGTGCTCCTTGGAGGCCAGGATGGCCAAACTTCTATCTCATACTTCAGACATAGTCGCTCCAGGGACCAGTCGCTGGAGAAGGATATCATATTTGGTAGGGTGGAGGGTCAAAGAAAATGAGGAAGACCCCTAGCGAGATGGATTGGCCAGGTGGCAGCATCATTGAGCTTAAGCGTGGCAACAATAGTGAGGTTGGCCCAGGATCGGGCAGTGTTTCGTTCTGTTGTACATAGGGTTGCTATGAGTCAGAACTTAGTATCTATTTATTTTACCTGTTCATAAAGGCTGTTCTTTTTCACCCACAGTTAATAAGACCCTTTTACTGATTTCCCCTGTACTTCATCCCACTGATTGTTTGCAACAGTTTATAATTTTATTTGCATCTGAATGTTAGAATGAGTGAATGAATCAAAGATTGTTTTTGTGCCTCTGTTATTA
>NW_006408905.1:2059438-2060125 GCF_000296735.1 Chrysochloris asiatica
TTATCCTTCAGAGCCACTAACTCTCTAATCACAGATTAGAGTTTTTACTATACAAGACCAGGTCATTTATTGATTTATTCTACAAAAATTAAGAACATGTTATAGACCAGATGTCAGGCTGGGCACTGAGACTCCAAGAGAAGCCATTCTCCTTGCCCATTGCCCACAATCTGCAGCTGACACAGCTCTGTAGACAGCTTATATTCAGAGGAAGCACACTAGCAAAAACCACACAAGTAAAAGAAGTAAAGTTTGCTTGGAAATATTGAGAGGATTCATAGAGGAAAGCTTTTCAATAGATTCTAAATCAGTTACACAAGTTGTCCTAGGATAACCATTAATGAACGATGACAGATGAAGTATCTTCAAGCTAGAAAAAACTTTATTTTATAACTGAAGTGCAAACCATATCTATTTTAGAGATTGATGGGAATTCATTTAATATAACATCATTTTTTGGTATGTTGTTGTGGTCAGGAGTCATCCAGTCGGAACCGACTCATAGTGACCCCATGCACAGCAGAATGAAACAATGTCCGATCCTGGTCCAACCTCACTACCATTGCCACACTTGACGCAATCAATGATGCCACCTGGCTGATCCATCTCTTTTTCTCTGACCCTCCACCTTACCCAGCATGGCATCCTTCTCCAGTGACTGTTCTCTCCGGACAATGTGTCCAAAGT
>NW_006408905.1:2062708-2065144 GCF_000296735.1 Chrysochloris asiatica
CCATTAGCATATGAAGGTTCTGTGAGCTTTTCTCTATTTGGAGGAGGCATTTTTTTACCCCAGTCGCATTCTGACTGCCTTCTCACCTTCCGGTCCTGTATCTGACAGTGTTATTTAAAATACAGGTGGCATAGCCCTCAGAATCACAGCAATTCAAACCACCACAGCTCGACAGACAGACGAGTGGAGGTTTTGTGGTCGCTGTTAAACATGAATCTCATTGCGCTAAGGCCCTTAAGTCCAGCTCATACATGGGATTTCCATCCTCGGATGTCACGTCAGTCAAGAGGCGGAAGCGCAGCAGGGGCGACAAGGTTGTAATGAGATGCTTTGGGCTGCACTTGTGGGTCTCTAAGTTGGTGGAGCCCGCCTTAAAGCCAAGATCCAACGGCTAGGCCAGGATGGCGCCCTCGCATCCGGGGTAAGTAGGACAGCCTGGCTGGCTGCCGCAGTCTCTTCCGGCTAGGCAGCGTCCCCCCATCGACCTGGTCTCCAGACACCTCTCACCCCGCCGCTCCGTGGTCTGGTTTTCATTTAATATCTCCACCAGGTCTGCGCAGTTCTCGCACATCACTCAGCCGCCGATGTGGGGTTTTATTTCCCAATTTAGAAGTCTCTTTTAATGACTTGTAATTTTTTGTCTTTGTGGTAGTAAGAGACTTTTCTAGGAAAATATTGAATAAATCTTTGTTGAAATACAGCACATCACTTTGTACCAGTGACCCTGAAGTAATAGAAAATTTACACTTCAATACTTACAGTGCTCAAACTTGATAGGTAGTTTATTGTGTTTGCTAATAAACAAGATATGGTGCAGATCTAAGCCGTTCTGTGTTCACTTCATTATAGAAAGATCACTGATTTAACGTATTGTTACCAAAATCCATCCTCTGGAGAGTTAATTTGTTAATTATCAGGGCTTTTTATTATTATTTCAAATGTCATATTTAAAGAAAAATTTAAGATCTGTATATCATTCTGAGTATTTGTTAAAAGTGATGTAAAGAGTGAAAACCTAAGCTATTCCGGTATGCAAAAGGACATTTTATTAAGTATTCCTTGTGTGGCATTGTAGGATAAATACTGGACTGCTAACCACACAGTAAATAGTTGGAACCCACCAGCTGCTTGTTGGAAACCCTATACAGGGTCACTGTGAGTCAGAACTAACTCTATGGCATTTTACAACAACAATAAGAGTGCCTATATTTTGTTATTTTAATCTAAGAGGGAGTTACAAAAACTTTAAGCACAAATTCCATTATATTTTCATTGAATTATTCTACAAACTTGCTACCTTAGATAGGCAATGACTACTTAACGAAAAAGAATTCTTTGAAAAATTGATCATTTTTACTCTGTCAATACTAAAAACTTCTGCCCTTTGATTATACCATTAAAAAAATTAAAAGCCAATCTACAGCATGACTGAGAGAAAATATCTACAGAACACATATCTGACAAGAATTTGTATCCACTATATGCAAATGGTAGTTATGTGCTGTGGAGTACTTTCTCACTCAGAGACATTGTACAGGGTTTCTGAGGCAGGAGCAGAAAACCTCTTCTCCCGCAGAACAGCTGGTAGTTTTGAACAGCTGACCTAAATGTTCGTAGCCTGATTAGTAACTGCTATGCTACCAGAGCTCTTTGGTGTGGTGCTGTGTGTTAACATGCCAGACTGCAAAGCCTTTTGAACTGCAGGGTCTGCCTTCAAACTCACAATTGGCTCCTTGGAAATCCTATACAACGTCACTATGGTTTGGAATTATCTCCACTTCACAACACAACAACAACGTATGCAAATAGCTCTTCCAACTCAACTATAAGAAATCAAATATACTTTTTTTTTTAAATGAACAAGAGAGGTGTGTGGCCCTGTCAGGCAGTCCAGGAAACACCCCCACCCCCCATCCCCCACCCTCGCAGTGCTGGCAACAGCCTGACAGAGAAGCTGAAATCATGATTGAATTTGAAATATTTAAAGTGAATACAAAATGTTTTCAGCAATGCAGACAATTAAGTTTGTTATCGTGGGTGATTGTGCCATTGGTAAAAACATGTCTTCTGATATCCTACACAACAAATAAATTTCCATCTGAATATGTACCAACTGTTTTTGACAACTACGCAGTCACAGTTAATGATTGGTAGAGAACCATATACACTCACACCTTTGATACTGAAGGGCAAGAGGATTATGACAGATTACGACCACTGTTGTTGTTAGGTGCCATTGAGTCAGTACTGACTCATAGCAACCTTATGCACAGCAGAACGAAACACTGCTGGATCCTGGGCCAAATTCACTATTATTGCCACTCTTGAGCCCATTGATGCTGCCACTTTGCCAGTCTATCTCGCTAGGCGTTTTCCTCTTTCTCTGTGATCTTTCACCTTACCAAATATGATATCCCTCTCCAGCAACTGGTCCCG
>NW_006408905.1:2066589-2075918 GCF_000296735.1 Chrysochloris asiatica
CCCCAGCTTGAGAAATGCTGAGCATGTTCTTCCTTTTTGGTTTTCTGACTCCAGATCTGTGCACATTTTGTTGTAATATTTGGCTTTATCTTCTTGAGCTGATCTTTGAAATTTTCTTTTGAGTTATCCACAAACAGATGTATTTCTAGTCTGTGTTTCAGTAGTCTTTCCTTCCCCATTTGAAAATGTAAAAGAAAAGTGGGTATCAGAGGTAACTCACCACTGTCCAAAGACTCCTTTCCTGCTTATTGGGACCCAAATTGATCTCAAAGATGATCTCTCTACTATTGAGAAACTTGCCAAGAATCGTCAGAAACTGACACTCCAGAGACTGCCAAAAAGTTGTCCTGTGACCCGAAGGCTGTCAAATATGTGAAGTGTTCTATACTCACATAGAAAGGCCTAAAGAAGGTATTTGATGAATCAGTATTGGCTGCCCTGGAGCCTCCATAACTGAAGAGCCGCAGCTGTGTGCTGCTATGAGTCCTTTCTGCACAGCTGGTGTCAGCATCATACTAAAAACAATGTTTAAATCAAATTAAAGATTAAAAATTAAAATTCATTTTTGCAATTAAAAAAAAAAAAGTGAACAAGACATTTGAACCTGGACTCCTAGTTTTGTGCTATAGGATAAGAACTGGATTTAAAACCACAAGGGTGACGATTCAAACCCACCACTTGCTCCTCAAAAAAAAAAAAAAAAATGTACAGGTTTGCTATGAGTTGAAATTGATGACACTTAAAAACAACAACAAATCACAAATAAGATACTCAAATTGCTAGTAAACACTTATAAAGATATTTATCATTATTAGTCACAGGGAATTTAATACTAAATTCACAAAGAGACACCAAGGAATATCTACTATATTAACCGATATTAAAAAGCTCAAGTTTTGTCAATGATGTGGAGCAACTGGAATCCTCATACTTACTGGCTCTTGTAATTGTTAAGTGCTGTCAAGTCGAATCAGAATCATAGTGACCTTGTATAGGGTTTCAGGGAGAGGCTGGTAAGCCTATAATTGATTGGAATACCTAAAGGGATTTCTAGGACTTTCCGAGTGAAATAGGATTCTTGTGGAGCCTTTTCAGTGTACAGAACATTAGCTGGAATCCTGAGCCCCATCCAGAACCTTCTGAGGTGGGACATTCCCACATACAGACCAGTCTGGAGCAACTAGACGAACAAAAGATACTTCTTGAAAGAAATACCAGCAGGAAAAATCAAAAACAAAAATAGCAGTCTATTTGGTACTACAAGAACAAGCAAATTGTTTTCCAGGAAGTCATCAAGACAAGTAATCAAATACCTTCAGGACAAAGCCCCATCCAAGACTGAAACTCAAATGGAAGACATAAGCAGGTATGTAAGCTTGCTGGCGACCATATTAGTATACTGGTGAGTAGAAGAGTGAGAAAGGCAGCCATGAAGATATGGGCTGACTTCAACCATGTTCCATAGGGTTCCATTGACCTGGAGATGAGAGAGAGAAGAGGAAGGGCTGGTTGATATGAAGTGTGGTGAGACCTGAGAACTCCTAAGCCCATGGACAAGCCACAGAGTGCTAGAGCTGAGAGTGAAACTTCCAGCTGATAAGAAGTGAGGGAGATGTACAAGAATACCCAAACTTGCCAATATTACCCATTTGACCTAGCTTGATGATCAAGAACTCAAATAGAGGAAGATAAAGGAATTTGATAAAGAATACAAGTGTAAATTGCTATAATTTGATGAATTTGACCTGTACTTATGGGTGCAGTAGCTCAAAATACCAACCAAGAGGGAACGAGTCTTCACATCAAGTATCAAACATATCCTGTTTGTTCAAAGGGTTGATAGTGATGGGCAACTTAGACATTGTCTACGTAAAATGAGAGCAGGGGTGTGGGTGGATGGGGGGACTATAAAGGCACTAAGTGGTTAGCTTACAAGTTTTCAAGAGGCAATTTAGTTTTAGAGTGTGCGGGGGAAGGTAGGACCCCCCACTGAATAGTTTTCATTTTGTCTAGACTTGACTTGTTAAAGGAGATGGGGATAAGACTCTTATGATTCAGTAGTGAATAATTGCATAATGACTAATTGTGATTGTCACAACTGTAAAGGTAGAAGTTTTATAACATAAAGGGAAGAGTAGTTAATTTTACAGTCTAGGAACAGAACAGACAACCCTAGGACCATCAAGGGAGAAGAGCATGAGCGGAATGTAGGGCCCTATCCAGAGAACCAGCGATACTAGAGATGGAGGCAGAGACGATGACATGGAGATATAGAGCAGCTGAGGACTCTAGACTCATGTAAAGAGAAAGGTTATGTGCTGGCTGCCAGAGGCAGGCTTGCATAATATGTCCTTTGGTTGTTTAGATTATTATATATTCTTGAGTGTTTTCATGTACATTAAAAAAAAAAAAAAACAGAGAGAATAGAAGCAAATACTGTTTGATACATGGAGGGGATTGTAATCATTGCAGTGATACAAAATATGATAGGATGAGTGCAAAACTGATGTTCTCCCACATAAACTATCACTCAATGCACGCAAAAAACTTTAAAAAAAAAAAAAATTCTATTCTGCAATCACCAAAATTGTTAATTGTGTATATCACTAAAGCCATACTTTTTAACTACTGGTACTTCCTCTTTGCCTTTTTGTTTCCAACTTTTGCATTCCAGTCACCTGTAATCATTAATACATCTTAATTGCATGTTTCATCAATTTTAGACTATAGAATTTGTTAGAACTTTTCAATTTCATCATCACTAGCTTTAGTGGTTGGTGTATAAATTTGAATAATACTGGTATTAACTGGCCTTCCTTGTAGGTATATGGATATTATTGTATCACAAACAGCATTGTACTTCAAGACAGATCTTGATATGTTCTTTTTGATGACGAGTGTAATGCCATTGCTCTTCAGTTTGTCATTCCTGGCATAGTAAACCATGTGATTTTCGGATTCTAAATGACCAGTACCCGGCCATTTCAGCTCTCTATAATGCCTAGGATTGTTGTTGTTGTTAAGTGCTGTTGAGTCGGTTCCGACCCACAGCAACCCTGTACAGGTTTTCTGAAGCTGTAAATCTTTATGGGAGCAGAAAGCCTCATCTTTCTCCCGTGGAGTGGCTGGTAGTTTTGAACTGCTGACCTTAAGGTTCACAGCCCGATTCATAACCACTACGCTACCAGAGCTCCTTTATCGATGTTTAAATGTTCCATTTCATTTTGACAACTTACAGTTTCCCTGGGTTCATATTTTGCATTCCATGTTCCAATTATTAATGAATTTTACAGCTGTCTGTCTGCATTTTGAGTTATGTTCCAAAAAAAAAATGAAGGTACTGAAGGCTTTACTCTATTCACATAATCACAGTCAATTCTACTTTGAAGAGGCAGCTCTTCCCAAGTCGTATTTTGAATGCTTCCAACCTCAGGGGCTCATTTTCCAGTCTTTATGTGACAATATTCTGCTGTTCTTCAACATGTTTCGATATTCAGTATTCTGGTGCAATCCTCCAGTGTTCTACTGCTATTCATAAGGAGCTCTGGTAGTGTAGTGGTTATAAGTCTCGTTGCTAACCTGAAGGTCAGCAGTTCGAAACTACCAGCCATTCCATGGGAGAAATATGCTTTCTACTCTCATAAAGATTTACAGCCTCAGAAACCGTATAGAGGATTGCGCTATGAGTCAGAACCAACTTCACTGCTATTCATAAGGTTTTCAGGGACTAAATATTTGGAAGTAGTCTGTCTGTCCTTCTTTCTAGTCTGTCTTTGCCTGGAAACTTAGTTAAAACCTGTCCACTGTGGGTGACCCTGTTGGTATTTCAAATATCATAGTATAGGTTCCAGAATCACAGTAACATGCAAGCCACCATAGTACAACAAACTGATAGAAAAGTGGTGGAATAATAGCTGATTATTTGGCCTAAAAGTTTGCTGTGTAAATGCACTCTATGTTGATAATATATGCAGATTTGTTATTTTTTGAACTGCCATAGACTGTTGAAAAAATGTCCGTTAGTAAATTTGCTATTTGTAGGTAATGTTGTTATTGTTGTGTGCCATGGAGTCGGTTTCGACTCATAGCGACCCTGTACAGGGTTTCTGAGGCTGTAAATCTTCACGGGAGTAGAAACCCTCCTCTTTCTCCTGCGGAACAGCTGGTAGTTTCAAACTGCTGAACTTGCGGTTCGCAGCCTGATTCGTAACCACTACAGTACCAGAGCTCCTTATTTGTAGGTAATAGAGTTGCTTATTTATCAACAATATAGTCCAGTACCCTTAGCATTATTGTTATTGTTGTTGTTAAGTGATGTCAAATGTTGATCCTACAATGCCAAAAAGGAGTCCATGCTTAGCATATACTAATGAAATTAAACATAAGAAGATAGCAAAAATATTTTAATGAGATTTCAGACCTACAACTCAGAACTAATTATGACAGGAAATTTTATAATTTTTTTGTTAAAAAATATTTTCTGTGAAGCTTTTTAAACTTAATTAAATATGCTATAATAAACAGGATTAATTGCATTCTGGATAAGAAGGAATCTGCTATTTGCAAAATCATAGATAAAATGTTTATAGTTTTAACATTAGAAAAATAATGATATTATAAATCAAAATGTATTCTTTGAAGATGTCTTGTTACAGTTGTTATGTTCTGTCTAGTTGATTCAGACTCATAGCAACTTTACACACAATAGAATGAAACACTGCCCTATGCTGTGCCATCCTAATTGTTGCTTATACTGTGCCAATCCATCTCATTGGGAGTCTTCCTCTTTTTTGCTGACCCTGTACTTTAACAGCATGATGTCCTTCTCCGGGAACAGCCCCTCCTGATAATATGTATAAAATGTGAGAGACAGAATCTTGCCATCCATGCTTCTAAGAAGAATTCTAGCTGTACTACTTCCAGTACAGATTTGTTTGTTTTTCTGGCATCCCATCCCATGGTACTTTTATTTTTCTTCTCAAGCATCATAACTCAAATGCATCAAATCTTTGGTTTTCCGTATTCATTGTCCAAATTTCACATGCATATGGCTAGGGCCAGGCACATCTTAGTCTTCAAACTGACATCTTTTATCTTGAATATGGTAGACAGAACTTGTGAAGCAAATTTGCCTAATGCAGTATGTCATTTAATTTTTTGACTACTGCTTCCAAGAGGCTTGATGGTGGATCCAAGCCAATGAGATCTTTTCAACTTAAATCTTTTTTCCATTAAAAAATGAGTTTATTGGTTCAGTGATGAGGATTTTTGTTTTCTTTACATTGATTTGCAACCCATATGGAAGTCTGTGGTCTTTGTTCTTCATCAGTAATTATTTTAAGTCTTCTTAGCTTTCAACAAGCAAGATTGTATCATCTACATATCATAGGTTGTTAACGAGTCTTCTTCTAATCTTCATATAAACCAGCTTCTTAGATTATTTGCTCAGCATATAGATTGAATAAGTATAGTGAAAGAATACAGCCTTGGCGCACACATTTCCTATTATTAACCATTCATTGTCCCCTTGTGTTGTTCAAACAACTGCCTTTTGGTCAGCGTACAGTTTCCTTTTGAGCAAAATTAAGTATTCTGGAATATTCATTTTTCACAGTGTTGTCCATAGCTTGTGATGTTCCACATAGTCTAAAGCCTTTGCATAGTCATTAAAGCACACATAAACATCTTTCTGGTATTCTCTGGTTTCATCCAAGATCAGTCTGATGTCAGCAGTAACATTCCTTGTTCCATGCCCTAGTCAGAATCTGCTTTAACCGTCAGCAGTTCCCTGTCAATACAGTGTTGCATCTGTTTAATTATATTTAGCAAATTTTATGTGCATGTGATATTAATCATAGTGTCTGATGATTTGTGCATTCCAGTAGGTTACCCCTCTTTGGATTGGGCACACATATGGATTTCTTATGATCAATTGACCATGAATTTGTCTTTAAAATTTCTTGACATAGAGGAATGAGTGTCTTCAGTGCTACAACAATTTGTTGAAAGATTTCAATTTATATACCATCAATTTCTGCAGCTTTGTTCTTAGTTCTTATACTTCTTCCTTCAGTACTATTTGCTCTGATTTTAGCTGAACATCTTCAATGTCTTTTTGATACAATGACCGTGTAGTCCATCTTTAATTGCTTTCTGAATCACTCAGTATTTTACCCATAGAATCCTTAACTATTTCAAAATAAGGATAGAATTTTCTCTTCAGTTCTTTCAGCTTGAGAAATGCTGATTGTGTTCTTGTCTTTAGGTGTTCTAACTCCAGGTCTTTGTACATTTCATTATAATTGTCTTTATCTTCTTAAGAAGTCCTTTGAAATTTTCTGTTTTGCTCTTTTGCTTCCTCATTTCTTCCATTTGCTTTAGCATCCTTACACTGGAGAGCAAATGTCAACGTCTTTTCTGACATTCATTTTGGTCTTTTCCTTCTTTCTTGTCTTCTTAATGACCTTTTGCTTTCTTCCTGTATGATGTTCTTTATATCATCACACAACTCATCTGGTTTTCATGCATTAGTGTGTAATGCATCAAATCTATTCTTGAGATGATTTCTATATTCATCTGGGATATGTTAAAGGTCATATTTTGGATCTCATGTACTTGTTTTAATTTTCTTCAGCTTCAGTATGAAGTTGCATATGAGCAATTGATGGTCTCTTCCACAGTCTGCCTCTGGCCTTGTTTTGACTGCTTATATGGAGTTTTTTCACTGTCTCTTCTCACAGTTGTAGTCAATTTGACTTCTGCATATTCTATCCTGTGAGGTTGTTTGAAAAAGTTATTTGCAATGAACACCTTACTGGTCTAAAAGAATTCTATCATGTGATCTCTAGTATCAAAACCAAGGCCATATTCTCCAACTATTGATCTTTCCTCTTTGTTTCCAACCATTGTATTCCAATCACCAGTAATTATCAATACTTCTTGATTGTATGTTTGTTCAATTTCAATTTTAAGAAGTTGGTAGAATTCTTCAATTTCATCATCATTAGCTTTAGTATTTGGTATACAAATTTGAGTAATAGTGGTATTAACTGGTCTTCCTTGTAGGCTTATGGATATTATCCTATCATAGACAGCATTATACTTCAAGATAGATCTTGAAATGTCCCTTTTGGTGATGAAATCTTCAATTTGTCATTTCAGGCATAGTAAACTGTATGATTGTCAGATTCCAAAAGGCCATCTCAACTCACTAATGCCTATGCTTTTGATCTTTATGTGTTCAATTTCATTTTTGTCAACTTCCAATTTTCCCTTTATGCATACTTCTTACATTCCATGTTCTGATTATTAATGAATGTTAAAGCTGTTTTTCCTCACTTTGAGTTGTGCTTCATCAGCAATTGAAGGTCCTAAAAGTCTTAGTGTATTTGGGTCTTCACAGTCAAGTCTGTGGAGGCACTTCTTCCCCAGTCATGTTTTGAGTGCTTTCCAACAGTGGAGCTAAATCAACCTGCACTGTATTCAACAGTATTCTGGTACTATTCATCATATTTCACCATTATATTCTGGTGCTATCTCACAGTGTTCCAGTGGTATTCATAAGGTTTTCTTTGACTAAACATTGAGAACTACTCCACCTTTTCTTCTTCCTATTCTTTCTTAGTCTGAAAGTTCAGTTGAAATCTGTCCACCATGAGTGTACCCTGCTGACATTCAAAATACCAGTGGTATAACTTCCTGCATCACAGCAACCTGCAAGCTGCCATAGCATGACAACCTGACAAATGAGTGGTGGCAAGATAGCTTAGCAAAGAAATATGTTTAACAAATTTATATAGAAATATGAATTTATAATTATATTCAATAAAATATAAGGCATTAATAAAACAAAAGACAGTTACTGCTGTCAGCTCCATTACAACGCTATAGAATTGCTCCATAGAGTTTCCAAAACTGTAAATCTATACAGAAGCAAACTGCTTCATCTTTCTCCCGTGGAGTAGCTGAGGGGTTCAAACTGCTGACCTTTCAGATTTCAGCTTAATACTTAACCCACTGCACCACCAGGACCCCTTGATATTGAGCGGATTTGTAAAGAAGCAGCATTTTAAAAGTAAAATTGTTTCATTTGACAAATATTTTCTAACCATCTCTTCCTCGGTAGATGCTGTTGTATGTAGTACTACAGCTATAAAAATAAAGTAAACATATTCCCAGACTTCAGGGTATTCATATTACTACTAAAGTAATAGACAAGTACAAAATGATTATGTGATGATGGTAGTTATGTGCTGTGGAGTCGATTCCGACTCATAGTAACCCTGTATAGGGGTTCCAAGGAGCAGAAAGCCTCATCTTTGTCCCATGGAACCTCTGGTAGTTTTGAACCACTGACTGTGAGATTAGCAGCCTGACTGATAACCACTCTGCTACCAGAACTCCTTATTAATGATTATAAAAGGTTATAAATTATATAATTTTAAAGTGCTATCAACTCATTGTGACTCATTGTGTTCTGACTCATTGTGACCCTTTGCAAAATAGAACAAAACATATCTTGGTCCTGCAACTTTCTCCCAGTTACTGCCATGTTTGAACCCATTGTTGTAGCCACTGTATCAGTCCACCGAGGTGAAGGTCTTTCTCCTTTCCACTGACCCTTTATTTTACCAATCAGGATTGTGTTTTCCAGGGCTAGTCCTCCCTGATAACCTGTTTAGTGTACATAAGACACAGTCTTGGCATGCTCATTTCTAAGGAGCATTCTAACTTTACTTCAAAGTCAGAATAATTTGTTTTCTCTGGCAGTCCACAGTACATTCAAATTCTTTGCCAACAACATAATTCAAGTGCATAAATTCTGCTTATTCATTGTCCAACTACAATAATGCTACAATAAAAAGATGAACATATGGCTTCATCCTGTGACCACTCCTGCAATATATCTAACATGAAGAAAGAGTTCAATTCTTCAAAGAAGACATAGTGGGTCTGCCTTGCCATAAAGTTCTATTACAGCACTTGCCATTTTACCTCTCCCTGTTTGTAGACGATATGATCCTATACATAGAAAACCCCAAAGACTTAGTAAAAAGGCTACTAGACCTCATTGGAAGAGTCAGCAAAGTGGTAGGCTATAAGATGAACATACAAAAACCAGTTGGATTTCTCTATATCAAAAACAGCATTGAAAAGGAATTAGGAAAGCAATACCATTCACAATAGCCAGCCAAAGGATGAAATATCTAGGAATAAATGTAACCAGAGAAACAAAGGACTTATACAAAGAAAACTACAAAACACTACTACAAGAAACCAAAAAGAACTTAAAAAAATGGAAGAATGTACCATGTTCCTGGATAGGAAGA
>NW_006408906.1:0-731 GCF_000296735.1 Chrysochloris asiatica
GACTCAATGGCACTCAACAACAACAACAACATGTACCATTAGTTACAAGAATTTCTCTCTATTCATTTTAGCTTTAAAAAAACAAAAATAAAACACACCACTCAGGAATATATACATATATAATAATTTAAACCATATACATATATAATAATTTAAACCACCAGAGGGCACATTCTGTAAGCCTGCCTCCTGGCCGCCAACTCTCAGTTCTTCTCTTTCCATGAATCTAGTGTCCTCAGCTGCTCCCTCTCTCCATGTCCCATTCTCTGCCTCCATATCTACTGTGGTTGCTTCTCAGGATAAGGTCCCGCATTCCACCTATGTTCTTCTCCCTTGATGGTCCTGGGGTCCTCTGTTTCTGGACTGTAAAATTAACCACTCCCTCATTTTTGTTACAAAACTTCTACCTTTACAATTGTGACAGTTGCAATTAGTCATGGTAACAATGACTAATTACTGAATCATAAGAATCTTATCACAGTTTCTTTTTACCAGACACATCTGGGCAAGATGAAAACTATTCAGTGGGGACTTTATCTTCCTGCACACACTCTTAAACTAAACTCCCTCTTGAAACCTTGTAAGTCAGTCACTTTGTGCCTTTATTGCCCCCTCATTTTAGGTAGCCAATGTCTACGTTGCCTATCCGTATTTAACCTGTACACAGAAGGGATAGCATTGATACTTGATGTGAAAACTCCTTTCCTCTCTGTTGGTATTTTGAGCTACTA
>NW_006408906.1:831-1485 GCF_000296735.1 Chrysochloris asiatica
AATTGAGGGAAAGTTTACAGGGCAGATCATCAGTTTTACATTCAACAAAGCATATACTTTGTTTCATTACAATGATTTTAATTCCCTCCATGTACCATTAGTTACAAGAATTTCTCTCTATTCATTTTAGCTTTAAAAAAACAAAAACAAAACACACCACTCAGGAATATATACATATATAATAATTTAAACCATATACATATATAATAATTTAAACCACCAGAGGGCACATTCTGCAAGCCTGCCTCCTGGCCGCCAACTCTCAGTTCTTCTCTTTCCATGAATCTAGTGTCCTCAGCTGCTCCCTCTCTCCATGTCCCAATCTCTGCCTCCATATCTACTGTGGTTGCTTCTCAGGATAAGGTCCCGCATTCCACCTATGTTCTTCTCCCTTGATGGTCCTAGGGTCCTCTGTTTCTGGACTGTAAAATTAACCACTTCCTCATTTTTGTTACAAAACTTCTACCTTTACAATTGTGACAGTTGCAATTAGTCATGGTAACAATTACTAATTATTGAATCATAAGAATCTTATCACAGTTTCTTTTTACCAGACACATCTGGGCAAGATGAAAACTATTCAGTGGGGACTTTATCTTCCTGTACACACTCTTAAACTAAACTCCCTCTTGAAACCTTGTAAGCCAGTCACTT
>NW_006408906.1:4854-5942 GCF_000296735.1 Chrysochloris asiatica
GTTTGTTTAACCATTCTTCAGTTGATGGGCATTTAAGCAGTCTCCATCTTTTTGCTATTGTAAATAGTGCTGCTATGAGCATTGGTGTACATATACCTACTTGTGTTATGGTTTGTATTTCTTATGGGTAAATGCCAAGTAGAGGAATTGCTGGATCATAAGGTATTTCTATTTCCAACCTTCTGAGAAAGCACCATATTGCTTTCCAGAGAGTTTGGACCATTTTGCAATCCCATCAGCAATGCAGGAGCGTCCCAGTCTCTCCACATCCTTCCCAGCATTTATTGTCCTCTACTTTTTTGACCTTTGCTATTATTGCTGGTGTGAGATGGTATCTCACTGTTGTTTTGATTTGCCTCTCTCTGATGGCTAGTGATCGTGAACATTTCTTCATATGTTTGTTGGCTGCCTGGATCTCCTCCTTGGTGAAGTGTTTGTTCATGTCCTGTACCCATTTTTCAATTGGGTTATTTGTCTTTTTCTTGTAGAGGTGTTGTAGGTTCCTATATATTATAGAAATAACTCCCTTGTTTGATATGTCATTGCAAAATATTTTTTCCCATTTCTGTAGATTCCCTTTATACTCTTCTGGAGAAGGTTTTTGATGCACATAAGTTTTTAATTTTTAGTATGTCCAAATCATACATTGTGTCTACTTTTGTTTGTGTAGTTTCAAAATGTTTCATAGTTTGTGTATTCCCTGTATTAGAGCCCCCATATTTGTTCCTGTTTTTTCATTGATGACCTTCATAATTTTGGGATTCACATTTAGGTCTTTAATCCATGCTGAGTTGTTTTATGTATAAGGAATGAGGTAAAGATCTTGTTTCAATCTTTTGCATATAGCTTTCCAGTTCTGTGAGGACCATCTGTTGAAGACTATCCCCTCCCCATGCGATATGTTTACATACTTTTTAAAAAATAAGTTGCCTGTATGCGGATGGGTTAATTTCTGGATTCTTGATTCTGTTCCATTGATCAATGTATCTTTCATAGTAACAGTACTAGGTTGTTTTGACCACAGTTGTTGTTGTTGTTAGGTGCCATCGAGTTGGTGCCAACTCACAGCAAACTTATGCACAGCAGAA
>NW_006408906.1:6718-7316 GCF_000296735.1 Chrysochloris asiatica
TTCTACTTTGTTGAGTGTTTTTATCAGGAATGGATATTGGATTTTGTCAAATGCCTTTTCTGCATCAATCGATATGATCATGTGGTTCTTTTCTTGTTTTTCTTATTTATATGGTGGATTAATTACATTGATCATTTTTATAATGTTGAACTATCCTTTCATCCCTGATATGAATCCCACTTGATTATGATGTATTATCTTTTTAATGTGCTGCTGGATTCTGTTGGCTAGGATTTTGTTGAGAATATTTGCATCTAAGTTCATGAGGGATATTGGTCTATAATTTTCTTTCTTAGTGACGTCCTTGCCTAGTTTTGTTATAAGGGTTATGCTTGCTTCATAAAATATATTAGGAAGCCCTCATATATTGTGGAATGATTTGAGTAGAATTGGTGATAGCTCATCCCTGAATGTTTGGTAGAACTCCCCAGTGAAGCCATCTGGTCATGGACTTCTTTTGGTTGGGAGTTTTTTGATGACCTGATCAATTTCTTCTTTTGTTATGTGTCAGTTCAGGTTTTCTACTTCATTCTGTATAAGTTTAGGTAGGTCGTTTTTATTCTAAAAATGTATCCATCTCTTCTAAGGTTTCAAATTT
>NW_006408906.1:8616-9877 GCF_000296735.1 Chrysochloris asiatica
CATTGTAATTGTTTTGATCATAGACTGACCTCCCAGATTCTCTGAGTTTGTTCTTATAGTTTTGTTCTTTGTTGACTCTTCCGTTTGTCAATTTATTTCGGGGAGGTGGTGCCATGTATGTCAATCTCTGGTTGTTGTCTGTTCTTGTTGGTTCTCAGTCCACAGAACTCCCTTTAGAATGTTTTGTAGTGCAGGTTTGGCTTTGGCAAAATCCCTTAGCTTCTGTTTATCCTGGAATATTTTGATTACACTGTCAAATTTGATTGATAGCTTTGCTGGATAAAGGATTCTTGGTTGGCAGTTTTTTTTCTCTTTCAGGGTTTTATATATGTCTCCCCATTGCCTTCTTGCTTGCATGGTTTCTGCTGAGAGATCCATGCTTAATCTGACTTGCTTGCCTTTGTATGTAACACTTCCATTTTCCCTTGCTGCTTTCAGGAGTTTCTCCTTATCTTTGATTTTGGAAAGCTTGATTATGATATGTCTGTAGTCTAATATGAGTATAACTTTAATGTCTTCTTTCAGCTTCTTGCCTTCAAGGCTGTCTGATAGATTTCAAAATTCTGCCATTGGTTGTTATGCTATACCTCAGGATTTAATTTAATTTTCCACCTGTGTTGTTTTTAAACTCTCTTTCTCTCTCCACATCCCTTGTTCTGGCCTTTTTCCTTTTATAAAAACAAACAAACAAACAAACAGTTCATGGCCGGCTCTTGGGCTGAGAGATCTGTGCGCATGCGTGGCAGAAGAACCCACCAGTGGTGGGGGTGTGGGGTGTCCTCTTGCTGAGGCAGCGCCTCTAGTCACTAGAATGGAGGTGTGCAAACAGTGGGAGGCCAATGAACATATGCCAAAAAAAAAAGAAAATCAGAACAAAGCAAAACTGACAAAGTGTATTATTCACCTTTGCTCCAAGGTTCCCACAGCATTATTCCATGGTAGGTGTGCTCCCCTTCTTGGTCTTGCCATTTGGTCTTGCCCAAGTTGTCGGCTCTGGGCCACCGTGCCCGGCAGATTCAAAAGTATGCGAGATCCCATCTTCACCACAAGTTCTACCAGCTACAAGCCTTCAAACCCACCAAATACTCCTAGACATGTGGTCCAGAGTCCTGGAACTCTGCCCTGAACCCACCTTACCTGGTACTCCATGATTTTTCTTATGGCGAACTTCACTACATCTGTACCCTATCCGCCATCAAGCCCTGCCTCTAGTTTGGGCATTCTAGTATATCTCCCCTGACTTCATATCATCTGGATGCTT
>NW_006408906.1:10873-12935 GCF_000296735.1 Chrysochloris asiatica
TGTTCCCACTTTTAAGTTACTGCATCCATAGGTGTAGGTCAAGTTCATCAAATTGTATCAGATTACTTTTTTTTTTTCCCCCTCTTCCATCTTCTTCTGGTTGAGATCTGATCATCTAGTCATTGAAGCCAGTTCAAGTGGGTATTATCTGCATGTATGGGTGCTCTTGTGTGTAAATCACAATTTATAGAAAGAATCTAATGGTTTCATTGCCTGTGTATATCTTGAGCTTAATTAGACTCTTTTCCAAGTATAATACACATACTAACAATAATTATCAAGAAATGTATTGTTAATGACAATTTTTAAATTATATCTCAGTTCAGAACAAAAGTAAAATCATTAGAGATGAAAAATATTAATAAAATTTCACACACATCAGTGATGTTATGTTGAGAGAACTGTATTTAAACCATCATTAAAATAATAGTACATTAAACTGATAAAAATGTTCATAGGTGAAATATAATTAAAGAGAATCAACTAACTTTTTTCTTCCAAATCAGGATGGTAGAGGTTAGAACTCTATATAATTCCAAGTTATTAATATTGAAGTACATTTAATGGAAAGAACCCTAAATAAAAAAGTGTGGCCAGTTAGAATAGTTATTCAAAACTCCAATGAGAAAATAATGCCCCCACATCTATGTTTGTGACAAATTTAACTTCAGTGACTTTGCAAGAATATCTGAATTCTGATTAGTATCATGGTTGTTATGATACCTTGCCTTCAAAATAGTTTACATTAGTGTTAAATATTTTAACATTTAACAATAAAAATGCATGTGTTCAGGCTGAAACTTTGGAATAGTGTAGCTTTTGTAAGTGTGGTAATTAGTTCCATAAAAGAAGTGTACTACAGATTTCTAGGTCTTAGTAAATTTCTCATATAGACTCCTGGGCAATGAGTAGAAATGAGGATGGAGAAATAGTGGCTTAAATATATGTATGTTATAGTGATTGCATAAGCACTCCTCTATATGCATATGGTAGTAGTGATTGTGTGCCATGAAGTGGGTTCCTACTCATAATGACCCTAAATATAGTTTCCAAGGCTGCAAATCTGTACGGGAGCAGAAAGTCTCATCTTTCTCCCATGGAACAGCTGGTGGTTTCAAGCTGGTAGCTTGTAATTACTTCGCTAACATAGCTCCTTCTATATGCATATAGAGGAATGCATAATGAAATCACTCATCTGTGAGTTTGTGGTACTGTGGTGGCTTGAGTGTTGCTGTGATGTTAGAAACTATGCCTCCAGTAATTTTAATACCAGCAGGGTGACCTAGGTTTTCAGCAGAGCTTTCAGACAAGAGACAGTCTGGGAAGAAGAAGACAGGAAGTATTTACTACTTCTGAATGGTTAGCCACTGAAACTTTTATGGTTAGCAGCAGAACACTGTCAGATATAGATGAGTTACTCAGGTTGTAGGCACTCAAAATATGACTGGGGAAAAACTGCCTCCTGAAAGTAGAGTAGACCATAGTGATATGAATGGAAAAATGCTTTCAGGGCCTTCATTTGCTGATGGAGCACAACTCAAAATGAGGATAAACAGCTGAAAGCATCCCTTAATATTTGAATATGGAATGTATGAAGTATGAATCTAGGAACAGTGGAAGTTGCAAAAAATGAAGCGGAATGCATAAAGATAGATATTCTAGGTATAAGCAAGCTATAACGGATGGGTGTTAGTAATTTTGAATCTGACAATCATACAGTTTAAATCATAGTGATATTAACTGGCCTTCCTTATTGTTGTTGTTGTTAAGTGCTATCAAATCGGTTCCGACCCATAGCGACCCTGTACAGGGTTTCCGAGGCTTTAAATCTTTACGGGAGCAGAAAGCCTCATCTTTCTCCGGTGGAGCAGCTGGTAGTTTCGAACTGCTGACTTTAAGGTTGGCAGCCCGATTCGTAACTACTGGCCTTCCTTATAGATGTAGGTATATTATCCTATTACACGCAACATTATATTTCAAGATACATATTTTTGGGGAGTGGGGGAGTAGAGTGATGTACACAAAAACACTTAGGAGTATAATAATATAATGATTTAAACAA